>NC_056732.1:1691780366-1691805366 GCF_019279795.1 Protopterus annectens | reverse complement strand
CATAGATGTGTGTGCATTTCTGGGAACAAACTTTGGGCAGCATGATGCCAGGGAATCTTCTTGGGCTAGGCTTATAGATATAATGTTTTCACTGGAATTGGTTTGCATGGCAGCCAGGAACTGGTGGAATACCTGGATGCAGATACCTATGACACCCTCATTATATCCCCAGTTGGTCTTTGAAAAGTACTTATAGCTACTATAATAAGGGCTACAAATATCTTTGTTTCCACTGGGATGGGTTCCCCTCTGTTGGCTCTGGGTCTGAGTTGAGGGCAGCAGAGCTTGGTGAGTTCTAGTTGTATGCCCCTGTCCCCCCTGTAGTACCCTACTATCTCCAGCTCATGAAGCCCGTGGAAGGTTACCCTGAGCCTGAACACTATTCTCCTTCTCAGTCTAGGCCTATTGTCAGCAGCAGCAGCATCATCAGCACTGACCTCATTCTCTAGCACATACAGATGTAGCACAGCAGCAACAGCAGCAACACTGACCTCAGTATCTATACACACAGATGTAGCACAGCAGCAACAGAAGCAGCACTGACCTCAGTATCTGGCACATACAGATGTAGCACAGCAGCAACAGCAGCAGCACTGACCTCAGTATCTAGCACATACAGTTGTAGCAGGGCAGCAGCAGCAGCACTGACCTCAGTATCTAGCGCATACAGATGTAGCACAGCAGAAACAGCAGCAACACTGACCTCAGTATCTAGCACATACAGTTGTAGCAGGGCAGCAGCAGCAGCACTGACCTCAGTATCTAGCACATACAGTTGTAGCACAGCAGCTGCAGCATTACTGACCTCAGTATCTACCACATACAGATGTAGCACAGCAGCAACAGCAGCAGCACTGACCTCAGTATCTAGCACATACAGTTGTAGCAGGGCAGCAGCAGCAGCACTGACCTCAGTATCTAGCACATACAGATGTAGCACAGCAGTAACAGCAGCAACATTGACCTCAGTATCTAGCACATACACTTGCAGCAGGGCAGCAGCAGCACTGACCTCAGTATCTAGCACATACAGATGTAGCACAGCAGTAACACTGATCTCAGTATCTAGCACATACAGTTGTAGCAGGGCAGCAGCAGCCCTGACCTCAGTATCTAGCAGATACAGATGTAGCACAGCAGCAACAGCAGCAGCACTGACCTCAATATCTAGCGCATACAGTTGTAGCAGGGCAGCAGCAGCGCTGACCTCAGTATCTAGCACATACAGATGTAGCAGAGCAGCAGCAGCAACACTGACCTCAGTATCTAGCACATACAGTTGTAGCAGGGCAGCAGCAGCAGCACTGACCTCAGTATCTAGCACATACAGATGTAGCACAGCAGCAACAGCACTGACCTCAGTATCTAGCACATACAGATGTAGCACAGCAGCAACAGCAGCAGCACTGACCTCAGTATCTAGCACATACAGATGTAGCACAGCAGCAGCAGCACTGACCTCAGTATCTAGCACATACAGATGTAGCAGGGCAGCAGCAGCTGCAGCACTGACCTCAGTATCTAGCACATACTGATGCAGCAGAGCAGCAACAGCAGCAGCACTGACCTCAGTATCTAGCACATACAGATGTAGCAGGGCAGCAGCAGCTGCAGCACTGACCTCAGTATCTAGCACATACAGATGTAGTACAGCAGCAACAGCAGCAGCACTGACCTCAGTATCTAGCCATACTGATGTAGCAGAGCAGCAACAGCAGCAGCACTGACCTCAGTATCTAGCACATACAGATGTAGCAGAGCAGCAGCAGCAACAACACTGACCTCAATATCTAGCACATACAGTTGTAGCACAGCAGCAACAGCAGCAGCACTGACCTCAGTATCTAGCACATACAGATGTAGCACAGCAGCAGCAGCACTTACCTCAGTATCTAGCACATACAGATGTAGCAGGGCAGCAGCAAATGCAGCACTGACCTCAGTATCTAGCACATACAGATGTAGCAGAGCAGCAGCAGCAACACTGACCTCAGTATCTAGCACATACAGATATAGCAGAGCAGCAGCAGTAACACTGACCTCAGTATCTAGAACATACAGATGTAGCAGAACAGCAACAGCAGCAGCATTGACCTCAGTATCTAGCACATACAGATGTAGCAGAGCAGCAACAGCAGCAGCACTGACCTCAGTATCTAGCACATACAGATGTAGCAGGGCAGCAGCAGCAGCAGCACTGACCTCAGTATCTAGCGCATACAGATGTACCAGGGCACCAGCAGCTGCAGCACTGACCTCAGTATCTAGCACATACAGATGTAGCACAGCAGCAACAGCAGCAGCATCAGCACTGACCTCAATATCTAGCACATACAGATGTAGCAGGGCAGCAGCAGCTGCAGCACTGACCTCAGTATCTAGCACATACAGATGTAGCAGGGCAGCAGCAGCAGCAGCACTGATCTCAGTATCTAGCACATACAGATGTAGCACAGCAGCAACGGCAGCTGCATCAGCACTGACCTCAATATCTAGCACATACAGATGTAGCAGGGCAGCAGCAGCTGCAGCACTGGCCTCAGTATCTAGCACATACAGATATAGCAGAGCAGCAGCAGCAGCAACACTGACCTCAGTATCTAACACATACAGATGCAGCAGAGCAGCAACAGCAGCAGCACTGACCTCAGTATCTAGAACATACAGATGTAGCACAGCAGCAGCAGCACTGACCTCAGTATCTAGCACATACAGATGTAGCAGGGCAGCAGCAGCAGCAGCACTGACCTCAGTATCTAGCGCATACAGATGTACCAGGGCACCAGCAGCTGCAGCACTGACCTCAGTATCTAGCACATACAGATGTAGCACAGCAGCAACAGCAGCAGCATCAGCACTGACCTCAATATCTAGCACATACAGATGTAGCAGGGCAGCAGCAGCTGCAGCACTGACCTCAGTATCTAGCACATACAGATGTAGCAGGGCAGCAGCAGCAGAAGCACTGATCTCAGTATCTAGCACATACAGATGTAGCACAGCAGCAACAGCAGCAGCATCAGCACTGACCTCAATATCTAGCACATACAGATGTAGCAGGGCAGCAGCAGCTGCAGCACTGGCCTCAATATCTAGCACATACAGATATAGCAGAGCAGTAGCAGCAGCAACACTGACCTCAGTATCTAACACATACAGATGCAGCAGAGCAGCAACAGCAGCAGCACTGACCTCAGTATCTAGAACATACAGATGTAGCACAGCAGCAGCAGCACTGACCTCAGTATCTAGCACATACAGATGTAGCAGCAGCAGCACTGACCTCAGTCTCTAGCACATACAGTTGTAGCAGGGCAGCAGCAGCAGCAGCACTGATCTCAGTATCTAGCACATACAGATGTAGCACAGCAGCAACAGCAGCAGCACTGACCTCAGTATTTAGCATATACAGATGTAGCACAGCAGCAGCAGCACTGACCTCAGTATCTAGCACATACAGTTGTAGCAGGGCAGCAGCAGCTGTAGCACTGACCTCAGTATCTAGCACATATAGATGTAGCAGGGTAGCAGCACCTGCAGCACTGACCTCAGTATCTAGCACATACAGATGTAGCACAGCAGCAACAGCAGCAGCACTGACCTCAGTATCTAGCCATACTGATGTAGCAGAGCAGCAACAGCAGCAGCACTGACCTCAGTATCTAGCACATACAGATGTAGCAGAGCAGCAACAGCAGCAGCACAGATCTCAGTATCTAGCACATACAGATGTAGCAGAGGAGCAGCAGCAGCAACAACACCGACCTCAGTATCTAGCACATACAGATGTAGCACAGCAGCAACAGCAGCAGCACTGACTTAAGTATCTAGCACATAGAGATGTAGCACAGCAGCAACAGCAGCAGCACTGACCTCAGTATCTAGCACATACAGATGTAGCACAGCAGCAACAGCAGCAGCACTGACCTCAGTATCTAGCACATACAGATATTGCAGAGCAGCAGCAGCATTGACCTCAGTATCTAGCACATACAGATGTAGCAGGGCAGCAGCAGCTGCAGCACTGACCTCAGTATCTAGCACATACAGATGTTGCACAGCAGCAACAGCAACACTGACCTCAGTATCTAGCACATACAGATGTAGCAGGGCACCAGCAGCACTGACCTCAGTATCTAGCACATACAGATGTAGCACAGCAGCAACAGCAGCAGCACTGACTTCAGTATCTAGCACATAGAGATGTAGCACAGCAGCAACAGCAGCAGCACTGACCTCAGTATCTAGCACATACAGATGTAGCACAGCAGCAACAGCAGCAGCACTGACCTCAGTATCTAGCACATACAGATGTAGCACAGCAGCAGCAGCACTGACCTCAGTATCTAGCACATACAGATGTAGCAGGGAAGCAGCAGCTGCAGCACTGACCTCAGTATCTAGCACATACAGATGTAGCACAGCAGCAACAGCAACACTGACCTCAGTATCTAGCACATACAGATGTAGCAGAGCAGCAGCAGCAACACTGACCTCAGTATCTAGCACATACAGATATAGCAGAGCAGCAGCAGCAGCAGCAACACTGACCTCAGTATCTAGAACATACAGATGTAGCAGAACAGCAACAGCAGCAGCATTGACCTCAGTATCTAGCACATACAGATGCAGCAGAGCAGCAACAGCAGCAGCACTGACCTCAGTATCTAGCACATACAGATGCAGCAGAGCAGCAACAGCATCAGCACTGACCTCAGTATCTAGCACATACAGATGTAGCAGAGCAGCAGCAGCAGCACTGACCTCAGTATCTAGCACATACAGATGTAGCAGAGCAGCAGCAGCAGCACTGACCTCAGTATCTAGCACATACAGATGTAGCACAGCAGCAGCAGCAACACTGACCTCAGTATCTAGCACATACAGATATAGCAGAGCAGCAGCAGCAGCAGCAACACTGACCTCAGTATCTAGAACATACAGATGTAGCAGAACAGCAACAGCAGCAGCATTGACCTCAGTATCTAGCACATACAGATGTAGCACAGCAGCAGCAGCAGCACTGACCTCAGTATCTAGCACATACAGATGTAGCAGAGCAGCAGCAGCAGCACTGACCTCAGTATCTAGCACATACAGATGTAGCACAGCAGCAGCAGCAACACTGACCTCAGTATCTAGAACATACAGATGTAGCAGAACAGCAACAGCAGCAGCATTGACCTCAGTATCTAGCACATACAGATGCAGCAGAGCAGCAACAGCAGCAGCACTGACCTCAGTATCTAGCACATACAGATGTAGCAGAGCAGCAGCAGCAGCACTGACCTCAGTATCTAGCACATACAGATGTAGCAGGGCACCAGCAGCTGCAGCACTGACCTCAGTATCTAGCACATACAGATGTAGCACAGCAGCAACAGCAGCAGCATCAGCACTGACCTCAATATCTAGCACATACAGATGTAGCAGGGCAGCAGCAGCTGCAGCACTGACCTCAGTATCTAGCACATACAGATGTAGCAGGGCAGCAGCAGCAGCACTGACCTCAGTATCTAGCACATACAGATGTAGCACAGCAGCAACAGCAGCAGCATCAGCACTGACCTCAATATCTAGCACATACAGATGTAGCAGGGCAGCAGCAGCTGCAGCACTGACCTCAGTATCTAGCACATACAGATGTAGCAGAGCAGCAGCAGCAACAACACTGACCTCAATATCTAGCACATACTGATGTATTAGAGCAGCAACAGCAGCAGCACTGACCTCAGCATCTAGCACATACAGTTGTAGCAGGGCAGCAGCAGCCCCTAGCATTGCTTCAGTTAAACTTCCTAAGCCTGTACCCATTGGTGCACAGTATGGGGGAAATAACTAGATAACAGAGAAAAAATAAAGAAGCACATCATCTTGTAGTCATGTACATAACTTCCTGGAATGTCTTCATATACACTTCTATTTGCTTATCTCCTTTCCTTTCCTTCTGCTATTTTCATTCAATTTTCATTCTCATAATCCTTTGCATTTTTTCTTTTCTCTCAATTGTCTTAATAGTGGAAAAGTTATTGGCTTCTGCTCCGCCTCATTTTTCTGCTGCTCCTATTTTCAGTTTACTTCTCTCTTGTCCTTCAAAGTCCATTCACTTTCCTTCAGTCTCCCAATTCTCTTTTTGTACTGCTTCTGTTAAGCTTGTCCTCTAACCCTTCTAATCCCTACTTTAATTAATATAAATACTTATAATTACTTTGATGCAACTCCCTCACTTCTACTTGTTTTTACTACAAAACAAATGGGGGCATTCATTAGTTTACATCCTGTATATTGCACCGAGCTTACATTCCATGACCTATTTAAACTGACCCCAGAATAATATTACTGTCAAAATTGTTATGCACTGGGTAATCCAATGGATATGTTAATTGATCTATACCTCTCAATTCTAAATTATGATCTTCTGTCTGACCTTCTTTCTTCTTACTCCCTTTAAGCATATCATATATTCTTTGCTGTTTGAACTTCTTCATTCCTTCCTGCTTATTATTATGACACGCTTTTATTCAAAACTTGTAGAGGTTTGGAACTGCGAGTAACTAGTTTTTTAAACAAAAAAAAAAGAAAGAAAATTAAATTATTTTAATTATTTTAATTCTGCTTAAATATTTGAGTTGCACTTGTGACCTGTGTGGTGATAATATGTTGCACTTTGCTGCTGTTCCATCTGTTTGCATTTTTATGTTTGTTCTGCAATCTTAGTCTTGTATTTTCATTAGCAGTTGTGGGAAGATTGTGTTTCTGTGTTATTCCTCACTTCTATTTCCACAACTGGAGTTACTTCTAAAAGCTCTCTGTATGAGTTTTAAACCCTGCTGAACCATAGTCTTGCAATTTAATTCACAGATGTGACAGAACTGTGTACTCCTGCAAACGTTTTGAGCCTTAGTCATTTATTTTTGCATGTTTTTTCCATAAACACTGTTACTAGTAAATTTCTGCATAGCCTGGTACCTTAAACTGTAGTAGAAGGTCAATAGTGAGAGAATTGTCTCTGCTCTAATGTGTGCTTTAGTGCATTTATATTATTACTTTTACCTGCTTAAAGTTGCATTCTTTGTCTGTCCCACCCCCCCATTAACACATTAAACTAAAGTTTCTGAATGAGCTCCTATATTGCCTTTATTATTGTGGGCTTACCTGATTGACCTGTGGGCATACCTAGTTTAAAACCTGTTTTTTTCCTGCTTGTATATAAGCCTCATGTTTGTGTGAGCCTTGGCTCAGTTATCCAGAGCTGTTCATCGTTTGGTGATGGTACCAGATTTTGTTTACATAGGAAGCCATCCTTGGCAAGAAAAATTAGATGAAATTAAGTATTATTTTGAACTTGTATTGCTTGTTTTCATTGCATTCTCAACAATTTCTGTGCTATTTATTGTTTTTCCTGTGCTTGCTTATAGCTTTAAGTTGCATTTTTCCACTGCTGTAAGGGTTACTGATCTACATTTGTCGTACTCTGTGCACATCATATCTACTGTTTTCAGTGCATTTAAGCCTCTATTTTTCTTGTTCCCTAACACCTGAGCTCCAAACCAGTCATTTTACATTAAGAGGGTCAAAGTCTGTACTTTTGTGACAGTAGCAGTCTGATTTCACTATCTGATCTGGGACCTGCTCATGGAAAGCTTATTGTGCTCTTGCCTGACTTGTTTTTTTCTGTGGCTTGCATTTGTTTCATGCAGCGGTGGTCAGTGGGTTCTTCTATATATGCAATCAATAGAAGTTGTACTTTCCCTATAAAATTTACCTCTGAAATTTTCCACAGTCTTTCGCTACTCAAAGAGCAACTAGTATGCATGCTGAGCAGCATCGCTACATTTAGTTAGCTCTAAATCACATTATTACAGCACTCAGAACTATTGCTGCTCAAAGAGCAATTAATTTGCATGCTGGGCGGCATTGTTACATATGTTACCTGTAGATTACACTAAGTAGGCACACATCCTTTATCTGGTTGCAAACACTCCCCAATTCTTTCCCCTTGTAAATTAAGGACCTGCAACCATGGATAGGCACTTTCCCACTATCTCTGCATCTGACTTGGTGGCAATGGAGCAATTGCCTTATATACACTAACAAACAGTTGAATACAGAATATGAGTGATGTAGTTTCACAATGTCACTGGAGGCAAAACTCTCACATACAGACACAAAAAATGCCATACAGGTCACCAGTGATACACACACAACACTCACCACACTTACAAAGGACCAGACATGTAGAATCACATATGTGGAGGTGCTCACATGTAACTTATCCAAACCTCAAAGGTCTCTCAGATGCAGTCCTCAGAAACTCTGCATTCACTCAAACAAGTCAACCTCCACCACAACACATAAAACCGCATCTCATTGTGCCCATAAGTCATAACACCACACAAACCAAAAGTTTGGTCACAGAAACTCCATTTTGAGAATCACTGATGTCCATCTCACAAGGCTGGATAAGGAGAAGTTTACATTTAGTTGCCTGTCTGGGCCAGGATTCACCAGATCACACAAGCGCTCAGGTTACTAAACCCCAAATACCAATATAGCTCAGTCATAGTCCTTGTGGGTGCAAATAACCTGAGATTTAACTCCCTGTACTTTATGAAGAGAAACATGATTCAGCTCTCAAAATATGTGTCACAGGGATGTATGAGCCAAGCCTTGAAAAGCATTGTATTGTCTCCAAGGATGATGCCACAATAGCAACAGAAAATGACTGACTTTAATAACTGACTTAGCTACTGGTATCAATCCAAAAGCAGTCCGATATCTGTCAGCCTGGGACAACATGACTGACAAGCCATGTTGATTTGCCAGAGACAGCCTTCACCAGCCACCACTAAACTTTTGGATATTGGCCAAAACATTATCCACCCCATAGGTCCTTTTTTAGGCATAGCCAAACAAACAAACCTTCCAAGATAGCAAAATCTATTCAGGATAAGGTAAGGGTATTACTGCTCAATGCTTGGAGTCTCCGCAAACTCAGTGAAGAATGCTGATGTCTGTGTAGTTCCTGAAACATGGATCAAAGCCATGGAAAGCACCCTGGCAATGCATGGCTATAATACCTTTCACATGTTTTGATCACCCACTACACATGAAAGGGCAAAAAGTGGAGGAATATCCATCTACATAAAGGATAAGCACACCTTCCTTAAGACTGGTCAAACAATATGACATGATTGAGCTACTCCATTTCCAACTAACCATAGAAAAAAATCCATTAACATATCAGTGCTAGCTACAGGTCCCCCACCATGAATCAGGAAACCCATACAGCATATTTAAAGTTACTAGAATCACTTAACTTTCAGACCAGTACCATACTCATGGGTGATTTCAACTACTCCTCCATTAACTGGGAAGCATACATGACCACTAACATGCAGGGTCAAAGATTTCTGCACTTTGTCAATGCAAATGTCAAGGAGGAGCTAGTCTGCACTCCTACTAGGTGTACAAATATCCTAGATCTGTTACTCACAAATATGCAACAGCACTGAACCCCCCCACCCCCCAAGTGAGATGTCCTCACTGGTTAGATCAGATTACAAAGTGGTCTCCCTTGAAATAAATATAAAACTAGACCACCACCTAACTCCAAAACCTTTAAGAACATTTCTAAGACAAACTACCTCCTATTAAGTGACATCATAGCTAATTTACCAGTTCTCCCAAACCCATGAACATAGAAGCCTAAGGGAAGACATACACAAAAGCTCTGTATGACCATATAAACAACTACACATAAGCAGCAGCCGCAGACTGAAATAAACCTAGGAACACCACAAAAAACACCCTGGAAGACCCCTGGTATAAATAGGTTGCACAACAAAAGGAAGAAAACCCTGTCTAGAAGTAAGAGATAGAAAATGTGCACAATAGAGCAACCCCCCCCCCCCCACTTAGTCTAAACAAGCAAATCAGGGGACTAGTCAAGTCTTAAAAAGTTAATTTTAGGGTAAACATAGCCTCCCAGGCTAAGAATAACCATAAAGCATTTTTTCAGTTATGTCCACAATCTTAAGGGCAACACTCAATAATGTACATAATTAGTTGTAGATGGTATTACCTATACTCAGCCAGAAGATATAGCAAATCTGCTGGCCAATACATTCAGCTCAAATTTCATCTCCCCATCACCTCCAGTTGCCCCATAGGAAATGTCCTCCTCCATTCTTCTACCAGTTATCAAATAACAGGCTGCCACTGTGCTCTCTGAAGCTAGAAACATGGCTTCAATGGGTCCCAACAATATCCCAGAATGCCTCTTAAATAGCTTGAAACAGGACCTACCAGGCCTACTAGAATCTCTATTTATCTATAGCCTCCAGGCTGGCTTTGTCCCTGTGGAGTGGTGAACAGCAGCTGTCATCCATCTGCATACAGAAGGACCTTTGACAGACCTGGAACATTACAGACCAATACATTTGACTACTCTTATATGCAAGGCCATAGAAAGAATGATCATGGACCTAATAAATGACAACAAAGGACACCTCCAAACACTGGACTTAACCCAGTTCAGCTTTGTCAAGGGCAGGTCATGCCTACTCAATCTGGTGGACTTCCTTGAGAAAGTTACTAGTGCCATGGATGAGAGTAAAATAGTGCATACTGCTTACCTTGACCTGGCTTAGACCTTTGACTCAATTCCCCACTCAGGTATTATAAGTAAACTCACAAAAATGGCCATAAATCCCTTTGTCACTAGATGAATAGCTAAATAGCTCATGGACAGAACCCATGTTGTCAGAATGGGTGAATCCAGATCCAGCAAGAGGCCATTTACTAGTGGTGTGCCACAGGGCTCAGTGCTGGGACCTCTCTTGTTTGGAATTGACTTTTCTGAAGTCAAGGCTAAAGGAGAAGACCTTTGTCTGACTAAGTTTGCTGACAACTGCAAGTTAGGGGCAATCAATGAATCCACCACTGATGTTGATATCCTTCTGAAGGATCTCACTCAGACAAATGATTGGTGCCAGAGCCCTGGCCTAAAACTAAATGCAAAACGTGCATAATCATATCCTTTATAAGTACCCCCCCCCTGTAAATTTCAACATTAATAGCACAACCCTAAGAGTGGACTCAGAGGTGAGAAATCCAGGTACATAGCTAGATAGCTTGAACTTTGACCAACATGTGACCTACTGACTACTAAGGGGTGATCTATGCTTAACCTACAAGGCACTCACAAAACCAAGCTCTGATGGAACTGTTAAACATGCGTAAGACAAACTGCATGAGGGTCACCCAATCCTAAGATCTAAACTTAGGCTGTGATATGAACCAACCATTCTGGATTGACAGATATGTATCTCAGAGATTACCTCTTCTCTGAAATAGGCTTCCTATTCACATAAAGCAGAGCCTTCCCTGACCTTCTTCAAATGCAGTTTGGATCAATGGATGGGGAATAATAAATTACTCAGGGGTTTTGCCCATGTTCCTTATGGACAGGAGCAGTCTGTAAAATACCCAAATGTATAGGCAAAAACTTTAGCCATCCTCTAGGCCTTTGGGATTGAAAATTAGGTAAAATTCAGGTAATAATGGCTAGGATTGTAAGGACTCTTAAGGCATTAGCCTAGTGATCTGCTATGAGCTTATGAACCTGTAAAGACTGCCCTTCTACATTCATCCTACTTAGCCCATCTCCTCTTTCTGGTACCTCTTCCTCTATTGCTTCTGCCTTTTCTTGACTAGCTAGCTTTGTTTCCTCCTTAATCTTCCTATTTTCTGTTCTGTTTATAAAAGCCATATCTTTCCATAAAGTTCTACATTTTACAGTGGATAACATTTATTGCCGCATTGTCCATCTCTGCACATTTAAGACATTCTGGCAGTGATATTATTTTGAATTCCATTCTTATGTAATCAGGTCCTTATAATTGGTGATTCAGTACTAGGGATATTTGCACCCTTAACTCTAACTATAATGGTATAATACTATAGTTGTATATCTTTATGCAGATCTTTGCTTATATTTTGCATTTGTATAAATTAATAAGAATGGCTTTCTTTACAATACCTTAGAATGAGTAAATTATTACCTTAAAATATCTCTGATTTTTACTATTAGTATTTCTACCACTGAATATCCCTAGCTGTAGTTCTAAAGGAATTTAATTTTCTTTTATTTCTTTGTTAATTATAGTACAGTCTAGTTAACTTATGATTTTTCTCCAAGCAGATAGAAACATGAAAACATTAAAACAATACTAGACAGTTGATCACATGGATCATAAGATGCCTAGCTATATACACCTTTAAGTAGATGGGCTTGCAGCACTGTCCTGTGTTGTAACCCTGGTATAAATTTGTGTCTATCCATCCAACCATCACAACAAACCTTAAAAGTAACCAAAGAATGACTTTATTTTACCTGTAATGGTAACTTATTCCATAGGTTGGAAATGCGATCAGTTAGGAATGCACCACTCCATGAAGTCTTTTTTATTTGTTGGCGTAGAGTCTGGCCCTTAGTGTAGGTGTTTGTAGAGCCACTGGTGCAAGTTCTTCTCACTGGTCAAGCAAATATGAATTGCCTTGCATATCTGCTATACATCTACTTTCCCTGGCTTATAGTTCACTCTCATGTAATATTTCTGTAAAGGCAACAACAACAACCTTGCAAACTGTGTTGTATGTTGTACAACAACTTCTTGAATGTCACATGCAGTGGCTTATGGTCAGTTTCTACTTGCACTTATCATGGTTATGAGAAATACAATTTACATCTATATGCTTCTGTTAACACATTTATTTTCTATCTCAGCTTATTTTGTCTAATAATTGCTAAATGTTTTTGAATGATTGGAAACTTGTTTACCTTATTGCAAAATAACTGTCTAGCTTCTATCCTGCCTTTTATCTACCTGCACTACAACTGATCTATTCAAGTCTAAATATTCTGAATGATCAATTCAGAAATCATCTTCCAGAAAGATTCTACATATTGTTCCAGTAATTTCATCAATGGCACATTTATTTCTAACGTTTGGTATAAACTTCAAAGTGCATTGCATCTTACTAATAAATCATATCTTCTTTTTCCTTGCACCACAGCTTTGAACGTCTGTATATCTTCCGCCAGTTTTTCTGAAATTCAGAAATTGCTCATATATTAGTCATGATAAAGACATTATTATTTTCTCTGTATATACTGTATGAACTTTTCTCTTAAATGTATTGTAGTTTGAGTATACAAAACAATTTTTAAAAGCTGACTGCCGTTGCGCAGGTTCCTTCAGAAGGCAGCTGAATATAGTGCGCAGAGCAGTGTATGCTGACAGCAGCAAGTACTATTTTAAGGAAAAGAATGAAACCCTATGTTAACAGGAATGCTTTTGAGCAAGTTGTGCTGAAGGAAATAAATCTCATGCTGAACAGAAATTAGCACGTGAAAGAACCATAGATTTCATCTGCCTAGTAACAGAAACATGGCAATGGGAATTAGGGTGTTTAAGACCAGGATCATATGAAGTCATATTTTGAACTGTGAAACAGTTTTGGAAATGAAAGGACGACAACTGTCTTTTGATATAAGTTAGACCATCAAACTAATTACTGCACTTAGTTATAATTGCAATTGTAATTGAATTGCAATATATGTATTTTAGTTTAGTATATAAGCAGGTAGACGAGGTTATGTCCCTTCACTTTCCTCCCTATAATGTGGGTCTGTCATTTCATATTATACTTCTACAAATATGTAACAGTTTATATAAATGTTTTATGAATAATTATGAATAAATCATGTGTCTGCTTTGTCTACTAGTATCAATTCATTTTTTTCTATTCCACGCAATATGGCAGAATAAAAAAAGAAATAAAAAAATCAACCTATAAACCTCAATGAACCTAAGAAAAAGAAAAAAATATATCAGCCAGATAATGAGTTTTCGGTATATAAGGAAATCCTGTCCATAGGTTGACAGACAGAAAACACATTTTAAGAAGCAGGGAACTTATAAGGCTGCTTTGGAATATGTAACTCTATTATTAAAAAAAAATAACTACTAAGTTTTATAAAGTAACTGCATTAAGTAAAATATGCAGTGATGTAAAATTACATAGATCTAGCAGTAACACTGTTTCTTACCAACATGCAAATGGTTACTTCTTACAAAATCCTAAAAAAATTGTGAACTGCAGGGAACAGAACACTGATGAAATATTTATACTATAATAACAAGATAACATGATTGCATACAGAATGACTAATGTAACATATAATACATTTCACTGATATAACTTAACATTGCCTACCTCTTAGCAAGAAAAAATGCAAACAAATGTCTTTTTTTGAAGCCTCCCTTCCCACAGAACTAAGGATTCATAGTCCCTCTACCTCTGTGTTATTAGTCCTTTACCTGCCACCTAACTGGCTGATTTGTTCCATGGTCACAGGAGCCTGGAATTCATGGGTGAGGTTAAGAGCCCCGCAACACATTCATCCTGAAGGAAACCACACATATTTATCTGCTCCTGGCAAAAGTGGAATAGTAAGGAGGGGGTCAGCATGCTGATCCTGCAGGATGGACTACTATTTCTCCTGGCAGACAACCCTTCTCCCCTAGGGAGGCTCTTCTGAGCTCTCCTACAGCTGCCCTCTGAGAGGAAGTGTGTTTCCACATGTTGAATTCTGCTTGGCTCACAGTGTGATCTGCACACAGCAGAGTGGGCTTGATAAATTCATGGGGTAGATACCTAGTTCTCCCTCTAGGTATTATCATGTGACCAGAGCCGTCTCATTCTCATTCTCCCCTGCCAGTTCCTACCGCCACATAAGCTGTCATTCAAACGTGCAACACCTGCAACATAGTTAGAGCTTTATTCCATAAATGGAACATTTCCTGATAAAAATTAGCAGTATGAATTGTGTAATCTGGGTCAAATGCAAACCTGATAACCAGAAATTGTTTGGCAGCAAAACTGAGCACTAGAAACAAAAACCTCAACTCCAAAAACCAACAAAAGGTTTGAAGTAACTGGAATAAATACCAGGCAACCACAACAAGAAAATAAAACTAGTGTAAATGCTTATAATGTATTTTAGTTAAGCACTTTTATCCTTTTTTAATGGGCTTCATCAGAGCTAAAGCTAACATACGCATATTCCTTTAAATAACCACACACCCATGATCAGTCAACCCATCACTTGGCTTAAAACAACATCACTTGTTTACATCGGTTCAACTCCCCCACTTTAAATTGGTCAAAACATTCAAACATTAAAATACATTAACAAAACACTTAAACAAAACATAATTTCTGTTGTCAATAAATATTTCTGACCATCAGTCCTCCTCTGCTGCCCATCTTGAAGAGGTCCTGCCCTCAGGCTGCCCTGACACTTTGTGCAGGTTTAAATGTGTTAGGTACATGCCATGCAAGCAGTGAGATAGGCTGATGGACAGGTCACCATGTAACCATAGGAATATTTTCACTCAGACTAACTCCCTACCACTACATACTGATAGTATATGTGTGTAGGCTGAACTGGACAGTGAGGGGGTCATGTTGGTAGGGTTGCCAATTTCATACTCTTTTCCACCTGTTGTTCAGTTCATCAACATATCCTTAAGCTCTGACCTCCAGTAGGCCCCACTTGAATAAAGTTTAACACATCTGTCCCTGCCAAAATAGGTGCTCCCATCTTCCCTGTCTTTCTTTCAATCACATGAGTTACTTGAGTCACCTAGCTTGTAGTGGGTCTATATTAGAAGAATGAAAGATCAAAATCACAAACGCTCTAAAGAGCAAAATGCTGGAACTCAAACTCCTTATTGTGGGGCGCTGCGCCCCCCACACCCCCCACTAAATATATATTCCAACTCTGAGATTGAACTACAGTGAGGAAAGGGCAATATTCTGATCTTTACTGTGCTGTGATCTCACAAAAAGCACTTCAAGGTCTGGCATTTTTGCTCTTTAGAGCATCCGTGATTTTGATCTTTCGTTCTTCTAAAATAGACCCACCTGTAGTCAGGGCTTTATTCCTGTACACCACTAGAATGACATCTGGGTAAATTCATTGAATAATTTTTCCTCCTTTAATGCAAATTCGACACAGCAGTTGCCATATGATTGGGTTCAAATGAAAAGATTTTTCAGCTATGTGATTGTATTAACAGCCCACACACAGTCTTATAATATTATATGGCTTTTGCAAACTAACTACAGTGTCATTAAATGAGGCTAATTCAGCTGTATGATTATTCAACTGATCCCAACAAGTTCTTAGAATATTTTATGGCTTTTGACAACCATAGTCTGCCCTACAGCCTTAGGGAACAAGGCCAAAACTAAATCAAGGTTTTCTATTAATTCATGTCTTCGTAAATGAATGGGGATCATTGTCACCTACAAATGGTCCACTGGATCAATAGTCTAGTGTGAACCTATGGACCTATGAACTCAGGGAAAGAGTTTAAAGATTTTTTTCTGTATTTGTACAGATATCACAGGTGATTTTTACTTGACAAGTAAAACCTAGAGCTCGTACAGCGATTAACGATAAGATACAAATTAGAGTTTAAAGAAAATGGTAAGATGGGTACTTAACAGATTTGATTGCACAGATAAAATGAGTGCTATACGCCAATGCAGGGCAATACTAGAGCTGTCTTTTTGTGTAAGCCTAGGGCAAATTACACATTACTTATTTAATGATCACTGGAAAACAAAACAGATTAAAAAAAAAGATTGAGTTATATGTGAAATACCTGCAATGCGCTGAGAATTTGCAAGATATTCTAAGTAGTGGTAAAAGTACTAAGTTTAAGAACTTTATAAAATGTTACTAGTGTAACAATTTTACAAATTAAGGTACATCAAACACTGACAAAGACTAAATAAATTATGGCTAACATAATGATGGACAAAGTGGTTAAACTAGTAGCCTTAAATGGATCAAAACTATGCAACTCCAGTTTTAAGTCATTTTGCAGTTCTAATTTAGCACGTTGTCCAAATTAACAATACTTCCTTTTCTGATGATTTAAAGTTTAAAAGAAAGAGGATATCTGTGATGCTTTGGTTAAGTTGAAAGCTAAACAAGTACACAAAGACAAATTTTTGTATAGCTAAGACATTAAAAACATAAAGTACTTATGTATTTATAGTAATACACTGGAAAGAAAGGTTTAGGCAAAAGTGGAGCACATGTAAAAATTCACTCATGCCATGCTAAGCAGCCAATTTGGGGAATAAAACAACACTGAATTATTACGTTACACTGGAGCATAAACTAGAGACAGATATACAAATGTGTGTTTGTGTGTATAGGTCCATAGATAGATATATGGGTAGATAGATGCGTGCATAGATACTGATGCAGGCAGAAATCAAGCCACAAACAATTTACACAGTAATGTGTGATCAGGCTATTTCTAATACGTATCCGTACGTATATGTATATGTGTGTGTGTGTGTGTGTGTGTGTGTGTGTGTATATATTTTATATATATATATATATATATATATATATATATATATATATATATATGTATGGTTTCACTTTACAATCCCGAAATACAGAAATATCGAAATTCAGTATCTCAATAACTGTAAAGTTGAAAATTTCAAAACCCGAAACCCCAGAAGCATGAAATTTAAAATCACGACTGCCCACATACACACTCCACACACAAAAAAATCACACCTGCACCTTCCTCCCTACACTACAAACCAACACAACAAAACAAACACATGCACAGACCATACAGATAAGCAGGGGGGCACATCCCCCTGCACCCCTACTACTTATATATACTAACTCCGAGGTCGCACTAAAAACACAAACACACAAAAACCACCACTACACATTCTACACTCCCCCTGCACAAACACACATCACATACATACAAATACCACCACTGTCAACACTTACACACTAGCAATCTTACCTACCTACCCTAACCCACACCTCAAAACTCCAAACACACTCACACAGGCTAAAATTCCTACCTAAAACCCCCTACTAAAACATCACTTACCTGAACCATCAGCTACATCCACATACCGGACCGCACATTATGAACACAGGGAATCCCACGTCATGTAAGCTCCTCCATAACCGCAGATTCGTCATTTCCACATTTGGCATTCTGCACTTTCGCACAAGTGCAGTTTCGACACTTCGGTCTCCAGCTACTGAAGTTCGATATTTCAGAAGTTCGAGAATCTGAAGTGTAACTATATATATATATATATATATATATATATATATATATATATATATATATATGGATCTAGGACTGTTGAACGAAAGTTCAACTGTCCGAATTCACTGTCACCAAACACACTTTAACAAAAGCACTTACACTGAAAAAGCCCTTTCGCTAAAGTGTGTTAAAAAAAAAAAAAAAAAAAAAACATTAAATCTACTTTTACGCAGGAGGCAAGCCCCCCTGCACTGCACCCCCCCCACTTTAACATTCTCACTCCAAGATCGCACTAAAGTGGGGAAAAGGGAATTTTCCCTTATCTGCACCGTAGTGCAACCGGCACAACAGGCATACTTATATGAAAATGCTGCTTCGGTGAAAAGCATTTTCTCGTAAGTATGCCCGCCCATTCACGATTTGGTAAAAAAGTGCGTTCGTGCAAGAGTCCTAGACCCATACATATATATATATATATATATATATATATATATATATATATAGATATATAGATATATATATATATATATATATATATATATATATATATATATATATATATATATATATTTAGATATCGATATACATGCATACATATATATATATATATATATATATATATATATATATATATATATGTAAATGTGTGTGCGTGTGTGTGTGTGTGTGTGTGTGTATGTGTGTGTGTGTGTGTGTGTGTGTGTGTGTGTATATATATATATATATATATATATATATATATATATATTTAGGTATATACAGAGAGAGAGAGAGATAGAGCTAGCTATATAGATAGATACATAGAGATATCTATCTATCTCGCTATACATATCTATCTATATTGATATATCTGCAAAAAACAGTATATACATAATGTGCTGTGTCACACTGGATTGGTGCTTCTGTATCTGTTCCTTATGAGATTTGGACAGCAGTTTATTTCATACATGCATAGCATTAGCAGTTAAACATTTCATGTTGTATAATGACAAGCTAAGATCAAGTAGTCCATATTGTGTTTTTGTAGACTTAGAGAAAGCATATGACAGGGTGCCTAGAGAGGAGTTGTGGTATTGTATGAAGAAGTCAGGAGTGTCAGAAAAGTATGTAAGAGTGGTACAGGATATGTACAAGGGTAGTGTGACAGCGGTGAGGTCTGCGGTGGGAGTGACGGATGTGTTTAAGGTGGAGGTGGGGTTACATCAAGGATCAGCTCTGAGCCCTTTCTTATTTGCAATGGTGATGGACAGGTTGACAGACGAGATCAGACAGGAGTCCCCGTGGACTATGATGTTTGCAGATGACATTGTGATCTGCAGTGAGAGTAGGGAACAGGTGGAGGAGACCCTGGAGAGATGGAGATATGCTCTAGAGAGAAGAGGAATGAAGGTCAGCAGGACTAAGACAGAATATATGTGTGTGAATGAGAGGGAGGATAGAGGAATGGTGAGGATGCAAGGAGTAGAGGTGGCGAAGGTGGATGAGTTTAAATACTTGGGGTCAATAGTTCAGAGTAACGGTGAGTGTGGAAGAGAGGTGAAGAAGAGAGTACAGGCAGGATGGAGTGGGTGGAGAAGAGTGTCAGGAGTGATTTGTGACAGACGAGTACCTGTAAGAGTGAAAGGAAGGTCTACAAGAGGGTAGTGAGACCAGCTATGTTATATGGGTTGGAGACAGTGGCATTGACAAAAAGGCAGGAGTTTGAGCTCGATGTGGCAGAATTAAAGATGTTAAGATTTGCACTGGGTGTGACGAGGGTGGACAGGATTAGGAATAAGTATATTAGAGGGTCAGCCCAGGTTGGAAGGTTTGGAGACAAAGCCAGAGAGGCACGATTACATTGGTTTGGACATGTGCTGAGGAGGGATGCTGAGTATATTGGGAAAAAGATGCTAAGGATGAAGCTACCAGGTAACAGGAAAAGAGGAAGGCCTAAGATAAGGTTTATGGATGTGGTGAGAGAGGACATGCAGGTGGTTGGTGTGACAGAGCAAGATGCAGAGGACAGAAAGAAATGGAAACAGGTGATTTGCTGTGGTGACCCCTAATGGGAACAGCTGAAAGAAGATGATGATATAGCCTTCTAGTTACTTAATGTTGAAACTTCCCTTTTTAGCTCCAGTGTCTGGAATGCCACAATGCAATAGTAGTTCCCTCCTCTTACTCCTGTAATTGGGCAGTTTGTGCTTAGAAGTCTGTTAGTAAATGCAAAATATTTTAAGTTTGATGTTAAAAATATGAGTTCTAAATGGTTGCGGAAAGTTGCATGGACAAAGCATGTTAACATACCCTGGAGTACACTAACTGTTAACAATACAGTGTTTAAACTCAGTGACTTATATCCACAAGTTCATAGATTCATAGGTGTTTACTTGGCTAATGACCACCACAGCCTTTTAAGCCTAGCAATATATCCCAAATCTCTGACAAGTTCTGATACCCTTGATAAGTGCAAGCATGGGCCTGGGAGATGAACCATTTACAGGTTACCTGTGTCCATTATAGACATAGGTGCCAAACTAAGGTGTTAAGCTTATCATTTTCTGTTTCACACAGAAAATCACTGATGGTGTGATTTCTGATTATAAGCCATCAATGATTTGTTTATTGTCTGCGACACTGTCTCCATTCTCCGTGGTTCTGCAAATTTGGAGGTAGTATATTTAAGCAAAGGAGCATGGGGGTGCAAGAAGGCTTCCATCTCTGAAAAAAATGCTTTTTTATAGGTTTTTGGATAACTGAAGACATTTTTAGATGAGGCTTCATATAGCTGAAACTCAGGGAAATGCATGTAAATGAGGTTATTCATAATTATCTCATTAAAAACTGTATATAACGGTGTTAACATGTATTGTCACACTAATATTAACTGCAGTATAAGGCTGAAATTTCACAATACTGCTACTCCAGTATTCTGGTGACATATAAATACTGCAAAGGTATACTGAATTAATGAAATAAATTTAGTAGCATTACCTTTGCATTACTTTCAAGGAAATACTGAATTGTTCCCTGAGGAACACATACACTGGAACCAAAAGTATAGCTCAAATGTATGCATAGGGCACTGATGGCTGCAGCTTTCTAACAGTTAACAGAGCTGCACATGATTGCACGTTTCATAATCTGCTTACCTTATTAATGAAAAATGGTCATATTAAATTCATAACTTTGCAATAAGGCTCTATGAATCAAAACATCTGCCAGTCAATATAAATGAAATGTAAAAACTTTCATGTCTACGATTCCATATGTTTCAGTAACACTGTCTTATAAATGATTTCAATCTATATTTGATTGAAAGTCATATACAAAGTAACATGGATGAATCACTAGGCCAGGTGTAAGAATTCTTCAGTTAAAATGGCAAAATTGTTTGACAGCTGTACCACTGGACAGATGTACTGATAGTGCTAATTCCTCTATGGAAGTATATGTTATGCTTGCACGGAAAATAAAGCATCTTTAATACTTTAAAATCTTTAATAAATAACTAAATCTATAGCCAGCAATAGACATGCATACAAACAACTCAGCATGTAAACAGCTTCTAGTAAACAAGAAAAACAATGCTGTTGTTTGATCACATTTCTAAAATCATTTACTTACTTACTTAATATTTGTTAAATGACTCCTGTGGCCAGAAACTAAAAATATGTATTTTAATCACACAAATGCCCCTGCATTACTCTATGTGACTACTATGATTTTAGAAATTGTTTTACTCAAAAATAAATTGTTGGAGAATGTCAATCTTTCCTGATTTTGTTTTTCAAAGAAAGGTTTTCAATTTTTTTCCTTCCTTTTAAATTAGGTTGTTCTGTCCATTAATTTAGAAGAGAAGTTCTCTGAAATGCTGAATAAGTTAAGAATTTATGAAGACGGCATCTGTTGTCTATGAAGCACCAACCACAGAATGAAAGAACTCCTAAAGGTTCCAGTGTGTTAATCATTCCTTCATGTGCATGGCATGAAAAGGAATGGAGAAGCAGAGGTCACCAGCCTGGTGCCTAGGGTCAAAAGTATCCTAAAGTTTAAATAGTTTTAGTCATCAGTTTCATTAAAAATAAATATTTAATAATATCAAATCAGAAAAGTTCTTCAATAAAGCTAAGCTTATTACACATTTTGGGGGGGGGGGGGTAATTTAACCTTATTCAAAATGAAGTAAATTTGTTTATTTATTTTATTTTAAATTTTTTGACTGGGTTAGTCCATCAGTTTTACATAAAAAAATCAAAACATTAGCATTTTTAAGTTGGAAACAGTAGAGCACAGAGACTATTTACAGAGTCTGAGTTAACATTGCACTTAAAATATGCGCAGGAAAAAGTATGGAGGTTTATCACACTGTGTACAAAGTTAAAATAGACTCAAGGAGGTTACAGTTAGTGAGGAGGCCATATATAAGTAGAGAATATTTTTTTAAGATGGAATAATTAGCTAGTTAAAATGTCAAACAGCGATAAAACAGAAATTAAACTAGTAACAGGCAGAATAGTAAGGTTACAATAGGAGAGGAAGACGGTTAATGGAGGGTGAGTACAGTGGCAAGACCAGTGACTTTTAAGGTATTCTTTGGTGGCTGTTTTAAATTCATTGAGTTGGTTAAGTGATCTAATTTCAAATGGGAGCTTGTACCAAGAGATGGTAGGGTGGTAGTTATAGAGGTTTTGACAAATTTTGCTCTTAGGTTTATAGATTTGTAGTGGGTTCTGGTCTGAGCTTCGGAGAGTTCTAGAGGGAGTGTAAAAGGAGATTAGAGACGATGGGTTGGGACAGAAATTTGGTTGGTACAAGATAGAGTGGACAATTTGAAGCTGAGAGAGGAGAACCTGGTGTGGTAGTTCAAGCCAGCTCAAGTGTTTTAAAGATAGCCAGTGTTGAAATCTATAGCTCTGATTTGCTGCAAATCTGGCCACTTTGTTATAGGTAATCTCCAGTTTAGTTAGGACAGAGGTTTGGAGGTTAGAGAGGATCGGAGAGCTGTAAAGTAAGCTTGGTAGGAGATAGGCATGAGAGAGGAACACTTTAGCTGTGTTTGATAGGAACTTTTTATTTCTATAAAAGAGGCCAAGTTTTTGATGGGTTTTCTTTATACAATTATTGACATGCAAATCAAATTTCAGTTGGTCATCTATTATCACCCCTAGAAGTTTTGTGTTGGGGTCAACTATTATTGGTGTTTTATTTAGAGAGTGGATAGCAAAAGTGGATTTAAGGTTGTGTAAGTTTCTGGGAAGAAAAAGTAAGAGTTTTTTTTTTTTTTTAGAACTAGCTGATTTTTAGAGAGCCAGGACCAAAAAGAGTTGAAGGATTTCTGAGTAATAGAATGTAATTCAATGGGTTATATATTTAAAATGGACATACTGCAAAAACAGCCATTGCCGTTTTTTGAATGGATTTATTACAGCATATTTTAAAGTGAACATTAGGAGAGAACACATCTTATTTATGACCATTGCTTTATATAGCTCCTTAGATGAAAAATGTAATTTATATAAAAAATTAAATGTTCCCGTTATTACATTATACTGCTGTTGTGTACTTAATTTAAGATTGCTGGTTTCTCGCACTCCTATTTTAGACATTTTAACAAAACCTATCCTTATAAAAAGAAATTAAACTTTTTTTTTCTTAAATTACAAACAAAAAGCATATTAAATTATTTTTTTTTTAAAAGCTAGAGATTTAGACTTCTGACTTTCCCGAGTAATAATTCGGAACTCCTACTTTTGCTCTAAAGTTAATAAGCTGCATCTACCATTTCTGTTTTTAATATGTTCAATAGTAGAAAATTTTAGATAGCTTATTTCCCATTTATGATACTGTAAATATACTTGTTGGACAATCTAAGCTGCTATTTCTAATATTGCAGACATGTTAGTGTGTGTGTTGTGTATATATATATATATATATATATATATATATATATATATTATATATATTAGGTTCATAGGTTCATACTAGGCTATCTGCCCTAGGGCATTTATAAGCCTAGCCAGAATGTGTTTGGCTTTCGCCACCCATTTTAAATTAATTTTGCTATGCCCTTTTTCGAGGTTAGTATACTGTGCCTCTGTCTAACAGTGACACAGAAGTGATATCCGGGTTAAACCTACGATCTCCCATCCACTCATCAAGATTCCTCTTGAAGAGAGTCAATGAGGGACTCTGCCTAACCTGGACTGGGATTTTATTCCAGAGTGAAGGGAGCCTCTGGGTTATGAATCTGTCCCTCCAGCATGTCCTATTTATTTCAGTGCTGAGGTTGAAGTCTCTCGAGCGCGTAGCTCGATGGGATTTGGATTTCCTGAGGTGCAGCATGTCCATTAATTCTGGGTTGGACATGGCTTTATACGTCAGGCACAGATCGTCCCTGAACAGGCAGTATGCCACTGAGTAGAGCTGGAGTTTCTTTAACCGGGCAGCATATGACATCTGTTTGAGCCCTTTGATCCTCTTGGTGAGGTATTTTTGGGGTCTTTCCAGTTGCTGCAGGTGTCTGGTAAGGTACATCCCAAAAGGGGCATTGTACTCAATTATGGGCCTGATGAGGGATGAGTAAAGAGGCACGATGACCTCCCCGATCTAGATGTGAATCCCTTCGTGATTAGGTGGGCTGTATAAAATGTTTTTCTAACCACTTTGGCCACGTGGTTGTCAAATAAGAGACTGCTATCAACTTGGGTCCCCAGGTCCCTAATTACTTCTTCTGTACTTAATGGATTACCACCTATGTGGTAATTTGTGGGCACTTTGTTTTTGCCAAAGGGGATGACTATACACTTTTTGGCGTTTAGCTTGAAGCCATGGCT
>NC_056732.1:1691712866-1691775366 GCF_019279795.1 Protopterus annectens | reverse complement strand
TTGAGAGCTTACATCACCCAAAGAAATGAGTTACGGTCCCTCATGAATGCCCATTGCATGGTCACTCCATGTGTGTCACCTGGTGCATATTGGAAGAACCATCAGACCTAAAGAGAAACCATCTCCCTAATTTCTGCCTGAATGATGGCTGTGACACAGAATTTCACCATGAGAAATGGTAAAACTTAAAGAGCCACCCCCGATTGCAGGCTGAATGAATGGGCAACCATAGCTCTGCAGGGATTGGTGGTTCAGATGGTTGGCTGGTTCAAGGGAGTAAAAAGTCATACAGTACAGACTGTATGTTTGGATAATAAACCGTGTGTAACTGCATATTATTCTTAATCCACATTTTTCTAGACTCAGGTTTGTTTCACTCTAAAACAAAACACTAGTAAACTGTCTTAGAGCACAAAGGATTCAATAAGAAATAATAAATGAGTTGGCAAAAGTATGTAATATTGCATGCATTTACAACAGAAACATGGCATTTTAATGAGAGGGTTAGATTGAGTTATATCTAAAGCTAGTAAAACTCTTTGTATTCTCCAGAATACATATTTTATTAACATTACTTACAAAAATGGTGACTTTTCTAGGGTATGTTATGTCTACAGGTATCTCTGTATGAATGCCTCCAACAGCAAGTATATATCTTGCTTACAGAAAGGACTGTTCTCAGAAAACAATATTTGTAATAGTGTTAGATGTAACAGCTGAAACAATGAATACAGTTTTTAAGCAAAAGGGGCAACATTTTCAGAGCTGTAGCCATTTTTTAAATGTGTGGTGAGCTTTGAGGGGGGGGGGGTAGCAATATGAGTTTTTGAGTGTGAAATGGAATCCTCTGGCCACACTCCTGGGTTATAGCCTGCTTTCTCCTAGCCCTAGCATTAGAATTTTGCACAAGCCATTCCCCCTTCCCATTTAATCTAACAATAACTGTTAAAACTGATAGTCTAATCTACAGCTGTGCATTTAGTTTGGCTGCTGAAAAGACCAATTAGGTGCAACAAGAAGGCAGTGACATCATAATGACTACCTGGCACCCTGCCTTCTGTTCTATTGACAACAGACTTCTGCAATTCTATTGTTGGTTTAGTAGTGTGAACCTGAATTCATTTAACAATAATACTGAGCACTGTATGACTTTGTTGCCTTTTTAAACAAGGAGTTACTTTCTGATTCCTGAATATTTAATACTTAAAATGAACACCCATGGGGTCTAGGAAATTAATTTCTGTCATCAATATTTAATATTTAAAATAAATTCTCACTGTTTGGGAACTTGCCTTCTACTTATGAATATTTAATTCTACAAAAATGAACATTCACTGGGTGTTTAGACTGCACCTTCTGCTTTCTTGCTGTAAGATATTTAGCTTTATTACAGGGCCTGCTAGGTTTTCTGTTTGTCCCAAGCAATGTCAGTGTTTGGGACAGCGATTACTTTGTTACACCAGTGATGAAGAACAGAAAATGGACTTCATTTCAGTTTTCAAAGATACGAGTTATGATTTCACAGAGCTGTAAGTATATCTACCATACCTTCAGGCTCTGACGCTCTCAAATTATTGAGGACTTCATTATTCTTGCTTTCATATACCACCTTTATCCCTCATAAAATATTTTGTACTGGATTATCATCTCTTCCGATGAAGTTGCATTATATCAAATAAAATCACAAGTTGATTTATATTTAAGAAGAGGAACTTTGAAGAGGTCTAACATTTGATTGTTTAGTGGTTGCAAAAAAAAATATAGTAATCCTGTAAATTTAGCTATTTCATTATCTTAGTGAAAGAGTTTATCATTTCTAGAAATCATCTAAGTATTTTAAAGTTTTTAGCAATCTGGTCAGTTAAAAATGGAATAGATAATGGATTACATGAATGGTTTAAATTTTTTATGCCAAATAAAAGTCCAAGATGGATGCCAGTAATTAATTTTGCTGTCTGTATTTACAGCAGAACATAGTCTTTGTAAATTCAAAATTAGGTAATATAAGTAGAAATCCTGTAGGCCCATACCACCATAAATGGTGGGTGATGTTAATTTGTTATATTTCATTTTCAAAGATTTTTTTAGCTGTTATTTATTAGAGCTTTTTGTCCAATAATCAGTCACACTAGAATCCTACCCATGAATTTAACTTTTTGCAAACATTTGAGTTATTTCTGATGTCAGGTTTTGAACAGCATATAAATATTGTTTTTTTTCTCTTATCAATAAAAATCATTATATAGAAAAGAGAAAGTTATCAAAATAAAAAAAAAACGGTTGTCACTGCTAAATGACACAGACATGGAATTATTAATGAAGTGCCAAGAGTTTTGTAAAGTGACTAGCTATGCTAACATGGTTTATTATGAAACAGAAGCATCTAACATTAAAAAATTTACTGAAATGCAAACTTTAAACATTTTGAATGTATAGGTTAAAGGTCAAATAGAACATTGTTGCTAGTGCTTGTAGAAGCTGTTGAACATTTTTTTTGTGCTGTGGTTTCTTAAGGCATGAATTTGAATTCTGCTTAAATGAACAAAACTAAAAACACAGAATTCAAAGCTTAATTAAAGCTAATGTTTTATATGGGTAGAAAGTAGTCAGCTCCCTATGCAGGGAAGTTTATCTCTGCACCCCCTACTGAAGGTAATCATTTTCAATGTCATTTCAACTAAATGTTTGCAGCCATACCTGTTTGCACTTGCAATATTAGTAATAAGTGAGTAAAAAGTGCACAATCCAACTGAACAAGCTGTTAATATAACTTATGGCAATTTGCACATTTTCAATGATGCCTTGATAAAGAATGTGTATGTTTTGGTAGGTTAAGTATCTTATTGTAAAATAAACTGCATAACTTAACTTAGCATAACATTTAAAAGCATATTGCATAATGCCAAGCCACCAAAGGCAGCTGAGAATTTACCAGTGAATGTGTTACCAAAATAGCTAAGAAGACAGTAGTGACCAACGGGAAGAAAAAAAAAACAATGAATATGTGAGCTGAGAAATTATTTGCTACTGTATGATGTGATGTTAGTAAACAGATGAAATATCCTGTTATTCAAATATCCACGTGTATAGGACTTATTTGGGGTATAATTTTTTAAAGATTCTCAACAGACCTTAACCTGATCTGTGACACTAATAGAACTTGTTGGCAGGATAGATTTGTGCCCCAAAGACTCCCCAATCTGTGGAATAGACTCCCTCTCCATGTCAAGCAGAGTACCTCTCTAGCCCTCTTTAAGAGGAACCTGGATGACTGGATGGTAAACAGAAAATATAACCCTGGGATCCCACCTGTGTCCCTGCTGGACAAGAGAAACAGGTGCTGACTTTGAGGGAACATGGGCAAAATTCTTGGCTAGGCTTATAAGGGCCTCTAGGCCAATAGCCTAGTATTATCCTATGAACTTATTATCCTAATTTATGTCAAATATGCTATTCTAGGAAAAAAATACGTTATTAAAGAATGAAGACTGGTTAATAGTTCATGGCATTAAACAGTATTCACAGTCAAAGTTAGATACAAAAGGATATCCAAAATCAATAGATCCATCTAAATTCTTGCAATATGTGTATAAAATTGTTTATGATAATAAAATTAGCAATTACATTTTACAGATTTATATAATCTTGTCTTAGAGTACAAAACTGATTTGAATGTTAAATTTTGCAAATTCTTATATCAAAATGAGTTTGATCTATTTAATACTTCTAATAAATATTTGACTCTTGAATCTATAACCAAAACATCTAGATCTTCCTTCTGGAAAATTTACATGTGGAAAGTTATTTATTTAGTGTTTTTTAGACCGGATAATTTGAATAAAATTATTAATGAATTTAAATGTCAGAGATGTAATTCAGAAGAGAAACCAAATTTGGAGCATATTATATATTGTTGCTCAAAACTTTCTAATTTTTAGAAATACATAGAAAAGTTTACTCAAATCACATGGTCAGATAACTTTCATATTTCTAGCAGTATGATTCTTTATAATAAACATATTTCTTTAATGGTTAAAATGTCAAGCCCCATTATTACGGGTCATTTTAGCTTGTGCTAGAAAAGCAATTAATAGGAAATGGTCATGTATAGATCCACTAACTTTGTCTGACTTTCCAGTAATTCTATGATCAGTAAATGATAAAGAAATTACTTTAATTAAATCTGAGGGTGGAGATAATTTACCATGTTTTTTAAATTTTGTCCAAAATTGTCAAATATTTTCATTAAATTAATTATTAATAAAACTAGTAGATCGCATTATATTTTATAAATAAATGTAATTTCTTTTTAATTTATCAGTTTATTAATCTGATTGCATAACTTGCATCAGTTACTCTAAAGTTATTTTATTTTACAGCTCCAATAAGTGCAATTGGAATTCCCAACACACTTTCTACATACAGTATTATAAATTGATATATTTTTCTCTTTTTGGTTAATTTCATCATCAAAAAGACTATATGGGAGAAATCTCAATTGACTGTATTTCTGAAATCTAATACTACATTGTGCATTAATTATTTATTAATGATAATTCTAATGTTGCATGTTCCTTTTTTTGTTGTTGCTCTCATCATATATTCAAAAAAGATTAAAAAAAAATCCAGATTTGAGAGGTTTAAAGCTGCATTAAAATGCATATGTTCTCTTCAGTATTTCCATTCTGATTTCTAAAAGCATATGTTAGAACTTTAAGTTGCTTTTATTATTTCTGGCTGTGATTTTTTTATAAATTATTTCATTTGTTCCTTATGTTTGTAATATCCTGGAATGGTATTTTGATGTGTGTTAATTGCAAGTTTATTTGTTAGGTATTACTTTATTTTATTAAAAAGATTTTAGGGTATGAAAAGTACTGCCTAGCAAATCAATTCATCTAAAGTATCTTCATTTAAATGCTGTCCTTTGATTAGGAGAGAGAGAATTTGATAGACATTCTGGAAGATGCTTAGTGCAAGAGAACCTTTAACTACAGGTATGTGCTGCTTAACGTCCAGGATAGGTTTTATCTCAAAGAACATTAAGAGGCAAAGACGTTAAGTGAACATCCTATACTTTGTATTGTGCTTTGCTTAATGTCCATCTGTATAATAGCTGATTGCATTTACGTCTGCATAGCACAGTATGGACATAAATACAATTGGATGTTGTGTGGAAGGATGTTAAATGGCACAAACCTTGTATTTCATAAAATATTACACTGAGAAGTTATTCTGATCAGAGCAGAGATGTAACAGACCATATTGCATTTCTTACCAATAGTGAACATGCATTTCCTCTCCCATGCTAACCCTGGCATGCTTTCTCTATGCCAGATGTTCATGGCAGTATTCTTATCATGTCACCCTAGCTTGATGCTCTTAAGTAACGTATGTTGTTATGCACAGCATGAGCTAGGAAAACACACAGAAGCCTAATTATCTGCTATTAAATATATCAAAAATAGAGGGCTCACTAGTGACCAACTGGTCATAGAATATGTAGGATATTAGAAGCTGTTAAATCCCAGGAAACTCAGACATAAAGCTTATATTATCTTATATAAATGCATTGGCAATCTCTGGACTATTGGGAGTGAGCCTGATTTACTGCTTATACCACTTTATTTTACATATCAAACAGCTTACTTCAACAGAGATTTTCAGTGGGTCATTTTCTACTGCAGGATAGTTAACAACAACAAAAATGAGAAACCACAGCCCAATCATGCTGACATCTGTGACCAGGAAAGTTACAGAAAATCCTAAGGCAAACACTGGCTATTTCCCAGTAACAGGGCTTTCTACACAATAAAAAACACTTTATGACCAGAAAGAGCTGTTAGTGAAAGATGATCCAGTCTTATGACTGGGACATGGGGAACTTAATAAGTGAATGCCAATGGATGAGCTCTACCTTAACTTCATTAATGACTTTGCCAATGGGGAACTTAATAAGTGAATGCCAGTGGATGAGCTCTACCTTGACTTCATTAAAGACTTTGCCAATGGGGAACTTAATAAGTGAATGCCAGTGGATGAGCTCTACCTTGACTTCATTAAAGACTTTGCCATTCGGCTCTGCTGATGTACATCAATACAGCCCCAGTTGATGAAAAAAAAGTAAAACCTTTGACTCATTTCTTCATAGATGGTTACACAGTATAGGTAAAGGACAGAAGAGCAGAGACTGGATATAAGCTCAGCTGAATAACAAGTCACAAGAGACGGTGAAGAATCGTATCACAGGCAAAGAACAAGACCAACAGAGTCTTGTAGGGGCCTGTTCTAGGCCGGTACTCTTTAATGTCTATGAAACATATCTGTGAAGTCAGAGAACAGGATAAATCTCTTTGCAGATAGAAAAAGATGGAGGCTACATCGCACATTAAAACTGTCCCCAACACCATCATATCTAATATGTTAATCTTTTCATTTTTTAGTAATACTGCAATGCCTGAATTTGATTATGCAGCGGTGGGACGGTGGTAGCGTTGTTACCTCACAGCAAGAAGTTCTCCCGTTCAATTCTCGACTGGGCTTGGGAGTGCCTTCTGTGTGGAGTCTGCATTTCCTCCCCACGGTTGGGTAGCGTTCGAAAGACATGCATGCGTAAATGGGCGTGCCTTCGTTGAAGGTTGGGCATCAAGCTGGCACCTCGGCATTTCGTAAAAATCTACTGCCAATCATTAGCGGACTGGAGTTCCGCTGTGGCGACCCCTTACCGGGAAAAGCCGAAAGACAAACAACAACAACTGCGATGCCTGAACATGTATCACTCGCTATAACCCACACCACATTTCTTTTCCACATCATCTGAGATCCCACCCTTTTCCTTTTAGTTGTACATCTTATGTCAAGTAAAAAATTACCTCTGCATCTATTTTTTTTTTCACAGAATGCAAGCACCACCACTCTTTTAATATCACTTTTCATGCTATTCACATTAAGTGATGCTATACTTAGATTAACCTTTTCTCTTTTTTGCATTTTTTTCGGATCATATTTTGGCCTCCTTTTTCTTATTCTTACCCTTCCCCCAGTAGAACGTTATGCCTTTTTTCTAACTTAGAGCTCATATCTCCCTCCTCTTCTTCTTCTGTTGATAATAAATCCAACAAATTTTCCATCTATATGTGTTTCTTTTTCATGTATTAGATTGAGGACTTCATCTATTGCATCTTTTTCTGAAATGTTATCTTGTACTTCCTCATACTCACCCTCCACCACATTATTTCATCGTTCACTTCCACCTTTTCTTACATAAACAATTGTTCTTCCATTTTATTTTCCTTACTTTTTCTGTTGTCATTAAATTGCAGACAATCAAATCAAAAAGTGCTCCTCAATTCTATATTTACTATAATATGGACTACATTTTTTTCTAGAATGTCCAAAAGTATGATTTCATTTAGAGTTGTGAAACACATTCACTTTTGTAATTCCCAAAAGTGAGCTGACAGCACAGACATTTAAAATGTTATTTTTTTTTTTTTGTGTGAGTGATGCCAACTCTTTAAAAGTAGTTTTCTGGGGCTGCAGAGAGTGAAGTTAACATTACAAAGCTATGGAGAGTTATGAACAAAGGACAAGATTCATAAGTACTGTTTGTAGAATATAGGACTAGTGTATAGAATAAGGCAGTAATCCTTGAAATCCAGGTGGTGATGTTTCCTTAACATAGTTATGTAACACTCTCCTAAATAAAGTGAAGCAGGTCTCATTTTCGACAGAGCAGTAGAAGAAAAAACAGACAGCTAAAATGCATGGAAAACAGTTTAACAAGGATGCAGAAGAGGTACATTGCTGTGCAGCAGAAGAGTCATTATCACAAAATCCATATGCACATGACCTACATAAATAATTTATGTAATAAAATGTACAGAATGTACATCATTCTAGGAAGGGAAACCAGGAGGTTAACAGGGAATAGCTGTATGACATTAATGCAAAATTATTTACAGTGCATTTGAACAGCATTACGGAAAGTCACAAGAAATGCAGAAGATTTTAATTTTTTGCATTAGCACATGATGAGTTAGGTATGAGAAAGGGAGATGTGGATTTGGTATTAAATAGAAAATGCCCCAGGAATAAAGAATTAGTGAAGATTAAACTGAAACTAAGAAGCAGGGACTTGAGGTATTTATGTTAAATAAATGGCTCTTTTTTATATTTTTAAATGTTTCTTATATTCTTTATATTTTGATATGGAATTTTGTACATATTTTAGTGATTTAGAATGTGTTCTTAATGTATCTATTCTCATGTATTTCGGAAATGTATGATGTAAGTGGTCACTTGACTTAAGAATGTCTATTTAAATGAAAATGCAGGCTTGGTAATTTGATCTGAAGAAGTCCTATGTGAAGGACAAAAGCACTAACTGGAAAAAAATGGGTATGCTGAATATGATGACCACAAATGGTCGACAACGCAAACGTCAACAGTACTTTGTGCATGCATGAGGAAAATCCTCTCCACATGCAAAGTAAAATCTAAAAAAATAATACAAAAGCATCAATGTTGCAGGGGGCAAGCTCTCCTGTGCCTCCCCACCTACCTACTAATTACATATACTAACTCCAAGATCACATAATCCTCAAAGAAGAGGTATTCCCTAATCCCAGAGACTGTTGATCTTGCATACCTGTCAGTCATCTGCTTTGTCAATTACAGTGTGTGTTTGTGTGTGTGTGTGTGTGTGTGTGTGTGTGTGTGTGTGTGTGTGTGTGTGTGTGTGTGTGTGTGTGTGTGTGTGTGTTGCAGACCTGCTGTGGTGGTTCAGAGGATGAAGGGAAACAAAAGTTAGATTAAAAAAACTGTTTGTTCTTTGATCTGTAGATGTGCATTTCTTCTTTCAGGCTCAGCATGATACCATGCTTGGGAGATAATCTGATATAAATATTCTAAATTAAAACACTAGTAAGCCCTCTTAGCAGCACAAAGGCTCAGACAGAAATAATAAATGAGGTGACATTGTACGGAATGTTTACAGCAATTACAGAAGAAATGAACCGCAGGTGGGCAGTAGCAGTGATCTCATTCTAGAGACACGTTAGTGGTAAGTACTGCTGTTAACATTGTCATAACTTACATTTAAAGGAGAATATCATATATTGTAAAAAAGAAAATCAAAATGTCACAGGAATGCCTCCAGTTACCTCACACACCTTTCCACCTTAATAACAGAGGTGGCTTACTTTGCAGCACCCATGCAAATGGAGAATAGTTGTATGACCGCCAAATCATATACCAATGCACTGTACAAACACGTACACAAAAGTATGGATCTCACCATACCAAATATAACCAAGAGGCTCTCCTCCAAAAAAAAGGAAGCCAATCTGGAGGTACTCTGCCATAAGCAAACTCTACAACAGAAGGAGGAAACTGATGCGGAATAAGGTGAAGTCCCAAGACTGGAAAAACTCCCTTATCAGCCTCAACAAAAGTTGAGATCCTTCATCAAATCCTCTAACCCTAGCTGTGAAAACAGAATTGCAGCAGATAGTAATGACAACCACAAGGGCTTCTATAGTTATGTAAAGAATCTTCACGGCAATACTCATATTTGCTCTGAGCTACTGCACAATGGTACCTCCTATACTGAGACAACAGATATTGCCAGTATACTGGCTGACAGATTCAGTGCCAGCTTTTCTCCTCCCCCCCAAAGGACCAATCACAATACCAGTAGATTGCCAGGCACCCAGTATTACTGCTGCACAGGTTAAAACAGCACTGTCCAAGGCCAAGAATACAGCTTCGATGGGACCTGACAATATCCCTGGCTGTGTACTACATAGGTTCATAGGTAGGTACTAGACTATCTGCCTGAGAGCATTTATAAGCCTAGCCAGAGTGTGTCGGCTTTCACCGCCCCATTGATTAATTAATTGAACCTCTGTCAAGCAGAGCCAGTGAAGTGATCCCAGGGGTGTCTTTTCTGTTACCCATCCACTCTTCAAGGTTTCTCTTGAAGAGTGTTAATGAGGGACTCTGCCTAATGTAGTTAGGAATTTTGTTCCAAAGCATGGGGAGTCTCTGTGACAGGAATCTACCCCTCCAGCATGTTCTATTTATTGTTGTGGTGAGGTTTAACTCACTGGAGCACGAATGGCACCTCACCTGTGTGCCCTGTTCAGTCATAGCCTCACCTCAGGCGTTGTCCTTACTGAATGGCGCACTGCTACAGTCATCCATCTCTACAAAGGAGGAGCAACTACAGACCCTGGGAACTATCGCCCCATTAGCCTGACGAGCCTGATATGCAAAGCTATGGAACACATCATCATGGACCTAATAAACAAATATATAGTGATCTCTAAACTCTGGATCCCACATAGTTTAGTTTTGTGAAGGGTAGATCATGCCTGCTCAACTTGGTCAACTTCTTTGAGTCAGTCACCAGAGCTGTGGATGAAGGCAAAATGGTTCATACAGCCTACCTTGATCTGGCCAAGGCTTTTGATACCATTCCCCACTCAGGAATCATAGAAAAACTTACTAGGCTAGGCATCAACCCCTATATCACTAGATGGGTTGCAAATTGGCTCACAGATAGAACCCATAGTGTGAAAGAAGCTGACTCCAAGTCAGACTGCTGACTAGTCATGAGTGGAGTCCTACAGGGTTCGGTCCTGGGTACTCTCCTGTTTGGTATTTACTTCTCTGAAGTCCAGGCCAACACAAAGGGACTCTGGCTGACAAAGTTTGCAGATGATTGCAAGTTGGGCGCTATTATTAACTCCCCAAGTGATGTTGACATCCTACAGAATGGCCTTACTGAGACCAATGACTGGTGTCAGAACCATGGCCTTAAGCTCAGTGCTAAAAAATGTGTTGTCATCCCCTTTGGAAAAAACCCAGTTCCCATGAATTACCACATTGACGGTAGTCCACTGAACACAGAAGGTGTTATAAGAGATCTGGGAACACAGGTTGACAGCAACCTCTCTTTTGATCACCACATTGCCACTGTGGTCAGAATGTCCTTCTATGTGGCACATCTCATTACTAAGGGTTTTGCATCCAGGAAGAAAGAGGTCATTGTCTCCCTCTACTTTTCCCTCATTAGGCCAATCATTGAGTACAATACCCCATTTGGCATGTACCTCACTAGACACCTGCAACAACTGGAGAGGCCACAAAAGTACCTCACAAAGGAGATCCTAGGCCTTAAACACTTGTCCTATATGACAGACTTAAAAAACTCCAACTATTCTCTGTCTCATATCATCTACTTATAGGCGATCTCTGCTTGACTTACAAAGCCATGTCTGACCCAGCTCTGTTAGAAATGCTACATCTAAAGAAATCCCAATCTCTCCACACCACATGCTCCAGAGACCTCAACCTCATTATCACAATTAACAGAACATGCTGGAGGGACAGGTTCATAACCCAGAGACTGCCCATTCTATGGAATAGACTTCCTATACATGTCAAGCGGAGCACCTCACTGACCCTCTTCAAGAGAAATCTTGATGAGTGGATGGGAAACAGAAAATTCACCCCTTGTTAATTAGGTCCATGATGATGCGCTCCATAGCCTTACATATCGGACTCGTCAGGCTAATGGACCAATAATTTCCATGGTCTGTAGTCGCTCCTCCTTTATGGAGAGGGATGACTGTAGCAGTGCACCATTCAGTAGGGATAAAGCCTGAGGTGAGGCTGTGAATGAACAGGGCACACAGATGTGGTGCCAGTTTACTTTGTAATTCATGTAGAACACAGGCTGGGATATTACTGAGTCCCATGGAAGCTGTATTCTTGGCCTTGGACAATGCAGCTTTAACCTGTGCTGCAGTAATGCTGGGTGCCTGGCATTCTTCCTGTATTGAGATTGGTCCTTTATGGGGGGGAAGAGAGGGGTAAAGGTGGCACTGAATCTGTCTGTATGTTGGCAATATCTGTTGGCTCAGTATAGGAGGTACCATTGTGCAGTAACTCAGGGAAAATCTGGGTATTGTCGTGGAGATTCTTGATATAACTATAGAAGGCTTTGTGGTTGTTTTTAGTGTCTGCTGCAATTCTGCCTTCATAGGTGGCTTTGGAGGTTTTGATGAGGGATTTCAACTTTTTGTTGAGGCTAATAAGGGAATTTTTCCAGTCTTGGGACTTCACCCTTTTCTGCAAAAGTTTCTTCCTTCTGTTGTAGAGTTTATTAATGGCATGGGACCACCAGACTGGCTTCCTTTTTTTGGAGGTGAGCATCTTGGTTCTGTTGGGTATGTCTAGTTCCATGCATTTATGTACGTGTTTGTACAGTGCATCGGTGTATGATTCAGCAGTCATGCACTTATTTTCCATTGGCATGGGTGTCGTGAAGTTAGCCACCTCTGTTTTTAGTAGTCCAAAATCAGCTTTGGAGAAGTTTTTCATGGTGGATACCTTTGTGGGGGCTGTGGGTGAGATGTGGATTTCCATGGTGATTAGTTTGTGGTCAGATCTAACCAGGGAGGAATTGACAATTGGTGTAAAGCAACGGTTGCCCATGTTAGTAATAATCAGGTCAAGGATGTTGCTTCCTCTAGTGCAGGTAAGAATGAGCTGGTCCAGGGCATTGAAACTGATGAATTCCAGGAAATGTTGGGCCAGTGCATTGGTGCATGAGTAGTTTTCCCAGTTGATGGAGGGGTAGTTGAAGTAACCTAGTATGAGAGTGTTGGGTTGGATCGTAATAGTTTCCAGGGTGCTTAGGAATTTGGAGTTAGAGTCTTGGAACATGGTTGGGGACCTATAGCAGGCTATGACCTGAATCGCCATCTTACCCAATGTTAGTTTTACCTGGAGTATCTCAGATGTGTTATGGTTGGGTACTAGTCTGGTGGTGTACATATACTTTATGAATATGGAGACACCACTGCCTTTTGAGCTTCGGTCCATGTTCTGGGGCTGAAAGGTATGGAATGAGTTTTAGCCTGGCAGCACAGGGGTGCTTTCTGCTGCTTTAAACCAGGACTCCATTAGAGCACAAATGTCGATGTTCTCCATTTTGAGGAGTGCTTCAAGCGAGTACATCTTGAGATTTAGACTTCTAGCATTGGGAAGCATGACCCTCAGATTGCATTTATTTTCTGTTACTGTGGTAATTTGGTTTTTGGAACACCGCCTAAAAAAGGCACTCTAGCAGTGGCAAGAGCCTTAGCTAGTAGATGCAGGCCATCTCTGGCAAAGCATTGAGGTCTGTCAATCATGTCATCCTAAGCTGACAGATACTGGATCCCCTTAGAATGACACCAGAAACATAGCCAATTGTTGAAGTCAATCATTTTCTGTTTGTACTGTGGTATCATTCTAGATGATGGTAAGATGCTGCTTAGGGCTAGGGTCATACCTGCCTGGACCACATAATCCAACAGCTCCACCATGTCTCTTTTCATGTAGTCCAGTGAGGTGAGTCTCAGGTTATTCACACCCACATGGACAATGACAGAGTCATACTTGTACTTGTTGTGGAGTGACCTGAGCATGTGTGTTATGTGTCAGATTCTGGCACCTAATAGACAACTGACTGGTACCTTCTCCTTATTCAACCTAGTGAGTGGGACATCAGTGCACCTCACTATTGAATCACCTATGATTATTGTATTGGGCAAGCTGTTTTGCCTTAGGGGCTTAGGTTGAGGGGCACACTGTGTAGGTGAGCTATGTATCTTGTGGTTTGTGCTGTGTTGTGGTGGTTGAGTGTGTTTCTGCCTTACAGGTTTCTGCTGTTTGAGTAGATTTCTATTGAGAACCTTTGCAAATATGGGTGTGGGGTTTGTGTTTTTATATGAGGGCTGTGATGGTGGGTGTTCTGGAGTGCTATGTGTTCAATGTGGTGTGATACAAGTGTTGACCTTCTCCTCTTGACCAGCTAATCTGGTCTTGGCTGGAGAGTGCATGGCTTCCAATTTGGAGATATAAGAGCATCTCTTGCAAGTCTGAGTGTTGGGAGGTAAGAGGAGAGGGTTGTCTGTGTACATGAGGCAATTGCTACACTGCCTCAGAATGCCCAAGTTCACCAGGTTAATAGGAGAAAGCACAGGAAACTGACCTTTAGACATGCCAGGAGGGATGGTCATCATTACTAAGTACTGGAGCTGTTTCCTTATAGGATGTCTAGCGCTTATAGCACTTATGTGTGCTACAATAATTGCTACAAAAAGCCTGATGAAGTACTAGATAAATAAGCTAATTAGAGTACAAGAGAGAAGAGATCTAGCAAAATCTTAAGGGAAAAATTGAAGACCAGAATTTCTGGCACTGGTAATATACTTTAAATGCAGTGCAAGCTAGCACACTTGAGTGGGTAGCAATATTAAAGCAAATACAGTTAAAATAAATGCAGTTAAATGAGAAAAATGACTTAAATCAAGTGCAGAAAGCACTATAATCAGAAAAAAATCAAAATGGAGGCACTTAAAGTCTTTCTTTCTCCTTTCTGTTGCTCTTGTAGTCTGCAGGACACCAAAACAGGATCTGTAGAGTTTAAGCAAATGCAAACACGGGCTTTTAAACCAGAAAGTTGAAAGGGATAGAAAAGCTGCCTAAACGTTGGTTGGTTACACAGTTATGTTCCCTGAGCCTATACACAGTACAGAATCAAATAGCGTATCACACCCACATGATCACAGTAGTTCAAATCTCTTTGTGGAAGCCAGAAATGGGGTAGAAGATGTTATATTACAAATATGTATCACTGACAAGTATGACTGTATTATCACCACAACCAGTTACATTAAGATAGGAAGGGATGCCACTGGAGACTCACTACAGCCAGCTACATTATGATAGGATGGAATGTCAGGTGAGGCACACCACAGACTGCTACATTATGATAGGAAGGAATATCAGGTAAGACTCACTGCAGCCAGATACATTATGATAGGATAGAATGTCAGATGAGACACACCAAAGCCAGCAACATTATGACAGAAAGGCATGTCAGGTGAGACTCCCCACAGCCAGCTACATTATGATAACATGGAATGTCAGGTGAGACACACCATAGCCGTCTACATTATGATAGAAAGGCATGTCAGGGGAGACACACCACAAGTAGCTACATTATGATAGCAAGGGATATCAAGTGAGACACACCGTGGCCAGCTACATTATGCTAGGTAGGAATGTCAGGTGAGACACCAAGGTGAATTATGTTAACGATGACTGACCTGGAGTTTAAAATGGAGTTGTGGTGTACTTTTTCCCCTATGTGTAGCACCAGAATTCTGTAGTAGGGTGTCCCTCCTCCCTCGGTCAAAGGCTGCATACAATTAAACAGACTCTCGACTACATAGCTTTCACTTATGCTTTTAGTTTGCCTTCTGATAACACCTTTTGACAACAGAATTACAAAAAAGATGTGGCACAAAATGGGTTCCTGGTAGCCCTGCTTAACAGTTTTTGTATCACCTTTTAAAATACCTCAGAATTCTGGACTTCTTTATGCAACCTGCTGTGTGAAGTGGAGTTAATTTAATAGTATTCAAACTGTAGTTACTTTTTACTTCTGGAAATGAACATTGCCTGGTTTTGTGGCACAGAGGGATGCTGTCCTGCCAGTGATCCAGGTGACATGGAAGGCAAGCACACAAGTACTTGGTTAGGTGATAGCATATGTAGCAGTATTGTGCTGGTCCATCTATCCTTGGGGAAATGTCTTAAGCTCAGGATGGTAGCCCCAGTGGTGACAATGGGGTGTATGCACCCTACGTTTACAGAGAATGAGGCACTCACTGACAGGCATTCTTTTCCTTAATGGCCTTACATTATTGTATGTTGGGTGTGGTGGTGGAAAAAGGTTAGAGCATAAAGGAAAAAATCTCTATGGCAGCAAGCATGACCCTGCAGTGGGATGCCTCAGTCCTCTGTCATACAATGGGAAAAATATTGGCTAAGGTCTGGGGCAAACAGAAGTAAATCCTTCTGTCCAAGATCAAAGAAGGAACCAGTGGCAGCTGATGTTACATGGTGGACAAAAATTTAAAAAAAATGAACACTGACGGCTTTAAATTACACCTTTTGCTTACTTTCTGAAGATGGTTAGCTTCACATCAGTGCTGGCAAGGTCTGCACTTTATTCCAAGTAACGTACTTGTTTGGACCAGCGTTTGTTTTGTGACAGTAGTGATGAAAAGCAGAAAATGGATCTCATTACAGTTTTAAAGATGTGAGTTATAGTTTCAAGGATCTGTAAGTATATTATACCTTTAGGCTGTCTGTGACATTTATGGAATTAATTGATCTTGCTTGGAAATGTTACTTTAGCAGTATAAGATTAAAAAAAACTGTATGAATTACAACTACAATCACTAAATTATGTTATTTGATGCCATATTGGCTTCAGAATATATTTCAGATTATTTCAGTGAGTTTCTAAATGTGTAGTATTGACATTAAAATCTTCTGATTATTTTTTTTTACTTTGCATAAGAAATTGAATGCTATAAAAGGTAATTTGTGGAGGAAGCTTTGGTGTTTGCAGCATGTTTATTTACTTTTGGAGTATTGTTAGCATATTTAAAGCATATTGACATGCATCTTACCCTTTGAGTATTAAAATCATAGCAAAGAACAGAACCAAACCAACAATTAAAGGACAAACTGTAGCAAAAAATACTGCAAATCCAAAAGAACTCGGTATGTCCACCAAGACTCTGGGCATAAAAACCACAAATCCATAGTAAAAAACAACTCTGATTTATTGTAACACAGGATAAGCACTTTCACAAATGTGCTTCTTCCGATCCTAAGTTAAAATACAAACAGCATCCTTAGTATTTAAATAGTAAAAAAAAACAATCAAAAACACTTCTATCAGTGATGTAATGGCCTCACCTTCAGTGCAGGTTTTAAAGGTATAGTGTAATTTAAATCTGGCACCCTATGTGCCTGTAATATAGCTATCCAGCTCATCTCCCTATATTCAGTCTTATTAACCAGGTCCCCTCCCCTAATATTATTCCTATTTCCACCACTGTAAACCTGAAAGTTTGCCCATTGTCATCCTTGACATGCTTATACAAGGCATTTGTATTATTTTTATTCCTAATATCTCCTAGATGTTGGAGAACCCTCTCTTTAAGTCTCTGATTGGTTTTGCCTATGTAGAACGATGAACAGTCCACACAGGTAGCCAAATAGACCAAATTCTCTGTTCTACAACTGGCATTAAGATAAAACTCATACATTTTACCTGTGGTCGGATGTATAAAAGAATTAGAGCATTACATGCGCTGCAATTTCTACAAGTACCTTCCCTCTACTCTAACTTACCCTGCTTCTTAAACGGTCTACAGCAAAGTTCTCCTTTAAGGGTTGTGTTGTTCCTAAAAATGAACCTAGGTTCATTCCCCACAACTTCCTTAACCTTATCATCAGATCTTCAAATAGGACAATTTTGTCTAACAACATCAAAAACAGATTGTACATTACTACTGTATTTAAGTGAAAAGCCACATTATTAAGATGTACCTTAGCCTTATGTTGTATCTGCCTAGTCAAAAAATGTGCCCCATCTGTACGTCCCAAAGCATGTACTTGCTGTAGCCTATTTTCTACTTCCCTTATACTATATCTCCTTTCCTTAAAATCTTCCCTCAAAAGTTCACTTGCTACTACAAATTCTTCATCATTAGTATGAAGCCTAGACATTCTTAAAAATTGGCTTTTTAAGATATTACCAAAAATTCTATTAGGATGCATACTATGCCTAACTAATAAGTTGTTCTTCCTACAATCCTTACGAAACAACAGAGAGTCAAGACTTCCATTCTCTTTCAACGTAATAGTTGTATCCAAAAAATCAATATGTTCATCTGAGTTATGCATGGTGAATTTAAAACATGCACTACTAGTTTCCATGTATTGAACAAATGTATGTACTGAGTGTTTTGTACCCTCCCACAAAATAAAAATAACGTCTACTTAGCACTTACATTACAAAAAATGAGTCTTAAAGGAATGATCGGTAAACACAACCCTGTCCTCCTACTTTGCAAGCACCAAATTGGCATAACTGTTAGCACAGGGTGTGCCCATAGCCATACCCTGTTGCTGCCAGCATATGCCTTCATCAAATACAAACACATTGTATCTCAATATTAAATACATTAAGGTACAAATCAATTCTATACATGTATGTGATAAAATATCAAATTTAAGCAAAATATTGCATATAGATTCAATGCCATATTCATTTGGTATGATGGTAAACAGGGTATTAATGCCCAATGTAGCAAAAAGAAGACCTGTCTCTTTAAAATTCAGTGTGCAAATACATTCACCCAGAGTCGGTAAAAACATCTCTGTGTCCTTTAATACCGCTGGAGCCTTGTCTAAAAAACATTTCAAGTCTCTTTCTACATAAATGGACAGAGGCTCCTTTATCGGTTCATAGGTAGGTACAAGGCTATTGGCCCTAGGGCCTATATAAGCCTAGCCAAAAAGGTACCCTGGCTTTCAACACCCAAGAAAATTATTTTCCTGTGCCCCTGTCGAGCAGAGCCACAGAAGTGATCCCCAGGGTGAATTTCTTATTTCCCATATCCATCCCTTGCCTGCTACCACTGGTCTCATGGGTGGATCTATAATACTTTTATGTATTTTTGGAAGTCCATTCAGTGAGGGAATGACTGGATGTTCAACAGTTATAAAATTATACAAATCCTGACTTATCATATTAGTCAGGCATAAAACTTCCAAAACAAACCTAACATCATTAATAAAAGTATTTACTTGATGTTTAGTCACTGACAGATATGTGCGCCTATCACTTAGCAACTGTAACATCCATGCAACATAGACACTTGTGTCCATGACTACTGTTGCTCCACCTTTGTCCGCTGGACATATACAGATATTAACATTCTCTTTCAACTGCCTAAGGGCAACATTCTCCTCCTTCGTCATATTAAAAAAATACATTGTCAAATTTCCCCTCATTAAACAAATGATACAAGTCATTCTCACACACTTTAACAAAAGCCTCAACACTTGAGGATATCTGTGGATTAAACAGACTTGGTTGTCTCAAAGTCACCTGTGTGTTTGTAGATCCATCACTGACAAACAACAGTTTCAGTGCCACTTCTCTCGCAAACTTCCGCAGATCCACCATAATTTCATTAATGTGTGAACTTCTGGCTGGCACAAAAGAAAGTCCCTTATTCAACACTCATTGCTGCTCCTCCATTAGGTGAAACAAAGAAATGTTAAATATCAGCGTTTGTGCTGTTTCTGCCAATTCTCTATGTTCCTCCTCTCCCCTGAGGGTCTGCGTCTCTTCTTCTCCCGACTGGGTGAACAAATCACTCATGGACCCTGGTAGCTTCAACGGTGCTGGTAGCATAGGTGTTGTTGCCAGAAAATCTGAAGTGGAAGCTGCTGGACATTCAAGGCCATCTACAGCATGTACTCCATTCTTTGGTCTCGCTCCTTCTCGTGCTTGCTGGTCTAATGGGTGTGACATTGGGGGGGATTTGAAAACAGAACTATGATCCATATAGTTAGTAATATGGAATCCTTGTATAGTTAGTTTATTTAATGATACATGAATCCCTAAACAGGTCTAAAATCATTATGTAGACAATCAATAAATTTAGCAGAAGAAAAACAGAGTTTGTAACAAAAATCACAGAATTATGTCTAAATCAAAGTGGTTGAGAAGTAACCAATATTCCAGACTCTGCCCATTTTATTCATTTTTGCCTTATCAGTTAGACTAATTGTGATTTGTGGCTGCTGTGCTTTCAGTGCCAGAAATAAGTATGGCATGCTAACCCACTGTGTACCATAAAAGGGCAATATTCTAATCCACTGTACTCTTTAAAAGGGCAATATTCTTCCCACTGTATACCTTAAAAGGGCAATATTCTAACCCAATGTATACCTTAAAAGGGCACTATTCTAACCCACTCTATTCATTAAAAGCACAAGCTTAATATTGGTTTTAGGTTTAAATTAATAGTAGGCTATCTTAATACAATAATTTATCTGGAAAGGTTTATATTGCTCGGATTAAGTTACTGAACACCTAATGAAATATGACGCATCCAATGATATAATTCAGTGACTTGCTAGTAAGAACACTTTGATTTTATTAAGCAATAATCCACAACTGTGCATGGGTTTATCTGGATTTATTCTTGACTGGTGTGGTTTGATCACACGAGTAAAACCTGAGTGATTAAACAAAGCCATCCATGCGTAACTTATGTTCCTACACTTGCACAGTAGATCAGTGCTGTATGCAGACACTAAAGAGCTCCATTAGGTAAATATCAAGCCAGACTAAATGCAAAAACAACAAAAAAATCAGCTCAGATAAGCACAGAACATATTCTTTGAGTTAAATAGCATTAGTAAAAACACAAGTACAATGACAAGCTAAATGCTTACACAAACTGCTTCATCAGATGAAAACAGAATCAGTTACAATCAATACAACATAAAAAGTTAAAAAGTCACATGTCCAATAACATCAGATTCAAACTAAAAGATACAACATTATTTACATTTTTGTTGTAATAATTTTAAAACTGATTTTAAATTCACTGCTTTATTTAAACCAGGTTGTGCATTGGTATGCAGCACATTGATCAATTAATTTTAAGATTTTCAGTTTTAGTTACTGTATCCCCGCCTCTCTCAGATGTAACTAGTTTTAAAACAGTTTGTAAAAGCATTTAGCTGGTTGTTTCACTTGTGTTTTTATCAAAGCTACTTAACCTAAAGGATACGTTCTGGGATTAACTTAGGCAAGTTTGTTGTTTCTGCATCAGTGTTGTGCTGGAGAAGCAGTGGATTAAAGAGAATTTCCCTTGCTGTTTTTTTTTTTCCTGACAACATACCTTATAACCTGTTAATGCAAGAAATCTAGACAAAGACCAGCATAATGGGGGGGACAAAGGTTAAAAAATAGGGACAGATTTTAAATATTGCTTTTGTAAACTTAGAAAGTTACTGGAATAAGAGGTTTTGTGTTAGCATGACTGACAAGATTTTAGTAGGGACAGCACAGAAATACAATAAAAATCAGGTGTGTTTCTGTTTCGTTAGTATTAGAGAACATACCTGATTTTTTTGTTGTTGTCTCTGTTTCCTAAGCATATACGAATAGAAAGTCTGGCCTCTCAATGGTACTTTAGTGGCCAAACTTTTTTGTATTGGTATGTGCTCGATTTACAGTGGGTACGCTGGATGTGATTTCTAATCAGCTTGCTCATTTTTGAATAGTAATGAGCCATTATTGTATAATTTTTTATTTAACATTTGTTTACTGGAAAAGTCCGACTGCGACAGAGCCCATTTTCAGCAGAGGCCCAGGGAGAAATGCTCCAGATCATGTCTTTGGAATGTGGGAGGAAACTGGAACACCTAGTTCCCACGTGAATGCAGGGAGGACACGGAGACTCTGCACAGAAGGCACCCACAAGAATCAAACCAGAAAACCTCTTCCTGTCAGGCAACAATGCTAACTGCTACACCACATAATGATTATTATTACCAGTTATTAATTTATCTGCAGATCTGATAATGACCTCTGTCATATAACCATAATTTTTACTCATACAAAATACTGATGGGGACTTTGAAGATGCCAGTGTGACAAATTAATCAGACACTTCCTGGTACAGTGACCACACAAGGTTATCCAAGGTTATTTATTGTTTCATTCATTTATTCCCTAAAACCTGCTTTATCTAGTTCAAGACAATGGGTGGAGTTGAAGCCTGTTCTGGCTCTTAATAGGTATAACAGCTAAAGTTATCTTGTAAAAGACACAATGCTTTCCTGTGATGCACTCTGACATATATCTGAAATACACACACACACACACACACACACACACATACACCGAGAAGATCTCTTTTTTTTTGAGAGTTGCCAGATCAGGGTAAGGCACTGGAGTACCGGACAAACACACACACACACACACACACACACACACACACACACACACACACACATACACACAAACACACACACACATCTATGGGCAATTTCTTAGAGAACTGACAACTCAGCTACTTTGAATCCAGTATGTCTTTCAGATGTAGGATGAAAATGGAAAAATGAAAAACCACCTGCACATCAGACTTAAAGTTTTTTTTTTTTAATCATGTAAAATCATATAATCCTAACAATTTAGAAAGCAGAAACAAAAAAAAATCAGGTAAGGGTGAAAAGGTTATGTAATAATAATATGGATGAAGAATATCAACTTAATAAAACAGCTAGAATGTTTATTGAAAGAGGTTATAATGAACATGTAGTGACTTATTCCTTATCTAAAGTTAAACAACAAACTAAGTTAGATACATACAGGTATAATAGCAGAATGTATGCTGAGATGATTTATAATCATCAGCAAAAAATGTATGTTGTTGTTACTTATGATTTGCTGACTGAACAGGTTGAAAAGATCATAAAATATTATTGGGGCTTCCTTTTCAGATTTAAAGAGTTTCATGGTAGGTTATGTAGGGTCTATATCATATGATCAACATTTGAAAATGTCGAGTCACCTTTACTCAACATGAAAATGTCAAACTCTGAGTTTGTCGAATGGGCAAATCACTGATTTCTTTCCAAGGGAAAGAAATCGGAAGGCCAACAAACACCACCACATAAAAACAAACATATTTAAGTGGGGGGCTTTGCCCTCCACACCCCCACTGTGGGGGCCTGTGCCCTCCACACACCCCCAACTACATATTATAACTCCAAGACCACACTACAGTCGGGGAAAGGGCAGATGTGAAAGAATGGCCAACCAATTTCTTTCCCTTGGAAAGAAATGGATGATTTGGCTGTTTGACAAACTTAGAGTTCGACATTTTCGTGTTGAGTAAAGGTGACTCGACATTTTCAAATGTCAATCTTCTAATATAGACCCATTATGTAGGTACCCTACATTTTCCTACTGTAGGGGTAGAATCATTAAAGACATGATAGTAAGTTTGTTGTTCCTAAAGAAGAAGTGAATAGAGGATTAGTCATAATGGGCACACTTCCATGTGGCAGTTGCATTACTTGTAGGTTTGTGGTTAGGACTTTTGATAAAATTAATAAAATATATTTTCAGGGAAGTTGAAGATTTTGCTGTAATACAGAATGTATTATATACACTTTGAACTGCCCTTGTGACATGTTTTATACTGGTGAAAACTAGTGGGCTTTCAGGTTAAGGCTGCAGGAGCATGTAAGAGACATAAAAAATGGGAAATCTGAAAGCCCTCTTGCTATGCATTTTAAACAATTTCATAATGGTAGTTCAGAGGGGCTTCAGGGTACAATTTTGGAGCACGTTGCTTTAAGTGAAAATGTAGTAGAAATGAAGAGAAGACTTTTATATAAAATTATGGTACCCTAACCCCTGGTGGTATTAATTTAGAATGTAATTAGACAGTTTTACTTTAAATGTATCTAATTAATGACGTTAAATTGTCTAATTAGTATAATTTAGTAGGTATTTAAAAGTCTGTATTGTGAAGTTGTTTTAACTCCATTGAAGTCAGTGTTTGTTACTGAGGCGCTAGAGGTGTAATAAATTGCTCTGTTTTTGTTATCTTGGGCTCTGGACACTTTTTTGTCGTTTACAAAAAAATTAGGGATTGTCTTTGAAAGAAGAACAACAAGTGCATTAATTATGCTAACAACTTTAATGTCTTATGTATCGAGAGACATAAAAATCACAAAACAATTAATATAGTCAAGCAGAAAGTTGAGCAATTTGGAACAAGGACACCCAGAAAGTTTCAAAAGAAACAGGAGCAATGGGTGATAAAAAAATTCCAAACATTCTGGAAAAATGCTACTACCAGAGGCAACCTGTATATGGACTACAGAAGGAGGAGGAAATTCTGGGTACATTGGGTGTTGTAAGGAAACTTCAAAGACTGAAGTACAACTCATTTCATAAACTTTAGCAACAGCCTGACATCAGAATGGGGTCCATTCCTATTACATTATTAAAAAATATGTAAAAATGAGAGAAAATTAAAATGAGAGAGCCCATTAAAAGCACATTGCATAAATAATGACTCCATTATAAGTCAATGAAGCAGGCTCCTCCCACCTCTAATCTGTTGCTCCATCCATTTTATAAACTGCTTATCCTTGTGATGGTTGTTATGGTAACAACCAAAACAGAGTAGAATATACTTTCCTAGCCCAAACAATTCTCTAGCTCATCTGAGAGGAATAAGTCCTCCAATGTGTTCTACATCAGCCCTGGGGTATCCCCCACCCAGACAGCCATAGCTAGCACACTTCCCATGGGGTGTGCATAGTTTGCATCTTCATAAGTTGCTCAAACCCATCTCAACTGACTCCATTCAATGCAATGAAGCAGCGGTTGTACTCTTAGTTCCTCTTGCATTGACAAGCTCTTGAGTCATGGAAAAAATGTTGTTTAAATGTAGGAGTTGGGTTAAGGTACAGACCTGGGTATCTGAACACAGGGATAGTTTCAGTAAGGTTTGATGATGGGATCATGCTACTGCTAGATGGCTAACGTGGGTGCCATAATTAGGGTTCATCTCACTTCTGAGACAAGTACAGCTATCATGTTGATAAGAAAGTTGTACTTTTCCAATCAGAACCCCATACATCCTGGACTATATTAGACATATTTTCCTGGTAAGATATTGCTGTTTAATATTTTGTGATACATTTAATATAAATCTGACATTTCGTTTCACTAAGAGATTGCTTTGTGTCTGATGTCTGTTTTAACCTGTTTTGCATATTTCATTCTAGAGACCTAAGACAAACCAAAATGAATCTGACAGAGATTTTATCCCTCCTGCCTTTCATGCCTGATGTTCAGAAAGTGTAAGTTTTAAGTGAAATACTACATAATACTTCTGGTATTAAACCAAATAAATATAAGTAGAAGTATTACTAGAAAATAATACAGGTGTAATAATATAACGTTAAGTATTACATCTCTGTTATAGAACTTCAAATTTAATGATCTGATTAATCCTTGTATCAGAGTTAAATTTCCTAAATTATACCCAGCACTCACATTTCTCAGTAACAGTCATTCAAATTAATGTGTGTGTGTATGTGTGTGTGTGTGTGTGTGTGTGTGTGTGTGTGTGTGTGTGTGTGTGTGTGTGTGTGCCATCTGCTATGTTCACCTTGATTCTGAAGATGTTTGATATGATTATTGGTTAAAATTAATTCATACTGACGGGGGACAACATGAAATGAGAGATAGCTTTCAAAAGCATGCAGAGGTCACTTGCACTTACAAAGCTTGCATGTAAACATGTGTGAATACCAGTGGCAGAAACAATTGCAATGCAGTCTGTATGTAGGCAGGCTGACTTGTCAGAGTAATAGATTTATCTTAAAACCATCATTAATACCTAGTTTTGAAGCAACATGTTCTGATAATTGTTAACAAATAATTAAACTTGCCGGTTATATCATTTTGAAAGGCCTTCACTGCAGTATTGACCTGTCATAGAGTTCTACCATAATTACTTGTAGATTGGATAACTTATACCTGAGTTCCTGCTAAAACAAAGGTGTTGTGACCAATGACCACTACATTACAGAGTTCCCTGGCACCATGGTCTGTATTAATGAATTCTGTCTCTCCCTCAGATACTTAACTGACAGTATTTTAAAAACAGACAAAGAACCACATTAAGGGTCTAAAGAAGATCCCTTTGTGGCCAGGGGTAACTCTGCCCATGGTTAGGTTGAGTACTGGAGAGTTATTCACAAGTAAAAAATTCTAGGCAAGAGCCATATTCAATGTGATTAGAAAAATGGGCACCACTTTCTTAATTCATGAACCTTTTAATTTACAGCTGTTTCTGTCCTCTTTCCCTCTTAATGAAAGCCATTCCACTCAAAAATCACCTGAACATACCTCTCAACTGTCCAGATTATTGCAAAATGTCCAGATTTTGTATTCATATTTTTGGTCTGTTTCTCATAAAATTTGTGGTTTTATGGATTTTTGTGACGAATCACTGAGGACTGAATTCACCAAATAATGATAAGCATTTCAGTTTCTGACTTCATTCTAGTAACATTCTAAGTTTATAACAGAAATATTTAAAAGTTGTCCCTATTTTTGGGCCTTTATACCTCCATTATATTTGGATTTGTCCAGATTGTTTGTGCTAAGAGAGCTATGCACCTGAATAATGATTTTATTCACGTTATCTTACTCTGATCAAGACATAAACATTTTTTCTGAGAGTTTAAATCAGTTGTAGATATTGTTAACCACTGGTTTAGAAGAAAGACACCACTAACTACTCTAGTGGTATGTAGATATGACAGCTATAAGAATACTTGTTTAATTGCTCTGTAGAACAGATTCTGCGCTGATAAAAATAATCCCTAAACTAGACCTTTTAAAAACTTTTACACGACTGATTATACTTGATTCTTTGCCTTCATGAGTGAGCATAACATGGTGAAGTAGAAAGCTCCTGGTTCAGGATTGACTAGTTAGGGCAAACCCAAAGGGTCAAACCTAATGGAATCATTCCTTTTCAGCAGTAGGAATGGACCAAGGATTGGTCTGGAGGCAGTATTGTTCTCACTCTGCATTAATAATATTCTGAGACTGTCAGAATGCAGAAGTCATCCAATCATGCATGCATGTCTTTTTTGTGTTTATTTTTATCCTGAGGCTTGTGATAAATCAAATTATGCAAAAGCATCTACTCCTCAGAAAATTGCTTGATAATGAAATATCTTAAGCTATGTCCTGTCAGTGCAAGTCATTGTATATCATTTTACTCATGGAAAGGCAGACAGAATAATCTGAATATAAAGGTCTGGGATAACTTTCCCTTCAAAATGATAAGTAAACTAAGGTAACTTGCTGTAAATTTAGATCAACAAACTTAGCTTTCAGGGTTTGTTGACTATGTATTAAAAAAACAGTCAGAGCCTGTATGTGTTATACAAAATGACTCTTTGACCAAGCTATGTGAGGCCATTTCTCAGCTGCTGTCCCCTCTTTCTAATCAGAGGTTGTATGGTACAGCAACATTTACTTAAATGTTTTTTCCCCAGGTAGCCACAACAGAGGGCAATTGTAGTTTATATAACTCTACAGCACACGTGTAGTGTGTAATCATGTGTTCTTGTCGGTGGGGTCTTCTAACGTTTGTGCAGCACGTAAGTGGAAGCATTACCAGCATCTCTGACTCCACGTGTTAAATAGGCAGTGCTAAAAGGTAGTCAGTTATGGAGAACTGCACTACAAACTGGCACCAAGGCCAGCTTATATGTGTAGGTTCCAGCTCTGAGGCTGCAAAATCAGCCTAGGAAGCGAAAAAAATAAATAAAACAGAGGGGAAAAATGGCACACAAGGTGGAATAAAACCATATGTAAAAGGGCAGTTTTCCTCTAGATTAAGCACTTTTGGAGTGGCAATGGATAGAGTTTTGAGTTGCAGTAGCAAGACGTAGGCTAGCATGATCCCTAAAGAGGCAAGCATGCTTTCATTGTGGCATGACATAACATATAAAGCAAATGACTCTCTAGAGCTTCAGAGGTTCATTTATTTATTTGTCAAGCTTGTGACCTACAGGCCTTCATTAATCTTAATTGTTACAATGTAATTTTGATATTTTCTACTTCCCATTTATATATTAAGGTTATTTTTATGTAAGTTAATGAATATGAGAGAAAGCCTATTCTATAATCTTGGAAGGCACTGTATAATGTATCTGTCACCTACTGATATTTGTAGAAACATATAATGACAGTTTTTGCAGCCTTTCTGAGTAGCAAAAGTTTACTAACCTTTGGTTTTCTTGTGAGGAATCACATCTTTTCAAGTTCTTCTGGTACTTTGGCAAAAGGTTACAAAATACAGCACTACATTGAATAATGGGTTAGAACAGTAAAGTATACATGGTACTTACGTATTATCGCAACCAGATTTTGAAGGACTCATGACTGGCAGACTTTTCGTCATACGAATGCATTTCAGACTGAAAAGGAGTGTTCAAACTACAGACTACTTTTGAAGCACAGTGGTTAAACAGAAGGAATGGGAATAACCTCCAAATTCCTCTTCCTGTTTAGGCTCAGCTGTGGTCCCTGTTTAGCAACTTCAACAGTCACACTCACGACTTTCAAACATTCTGAAATGCATGCAATACTTTCTATTAAGGCTTCATTACTGGTTGACACTGACACTGATTTGTAAAATCCTTGTAGTCTTAGTATATCTGCCTACATTTTAAAATATTTATAGCAATTCCACATCCAATAATTTGAAGCTCTGTGTTGTCATATAACTTAGTGTCGTGTAACAGAATGTGTACTTAAGAAAGTCAGTGTGGGGCTTGACTATGCACCAAATCAGTTAGATCCAAAGGGGTTTCAGCAGAAAACAAATATTTGGTTGTAACTGGAGGGGGGGGCATAAACAACAAACAAAGGAGAAGTATCAGAGAAAGGTAACATAATTTGGAAGTTTTACCAGCTTAACCCCTGCCTCAGTCTGCATATGAAAACAGCAAAAATGAGATTGCAGGGTCCTGGGAGAATGCATCTTTTGCAGAACCGTGGAAATCCCAGAGACGCATCTTCTCCAGACTAAATCAACCTGTTTGTGACTCACAAGTAAAAGCACACACTTCTGTGACATACACACACTTCAGTACACAGTCTGACCACATTTCGTGCCCCAACAAACAAGCATAAAGCACCCGCTGTGGAACTGAACAATCTGGTTGCAATAATACGTAAGTACCATATAAATTAGTGTAAAGATGTCACTGGAGTGACTAGCCATGCCAATTTGAATTAGATGGGATATAGAATATGGTTTTCCGACTCTGATAGGTATATCCTTGTCAAAAGTTTAAATGGTCACCTATCATTGTTCTTTAACAATGGCATCATTTTTTATAAATGCATCATTTAATAATCATAATTTATATACTTTTGCCAAGTCTATTGATGCTACATTTGCTGACATTAAAGGCGAGGTCATCACTAATGTACCAGGTGTGAGTTTTTAAATGATATTTAAGAAATGATGCTATCCAACTTGCAATCATTATAGTATTTCTTATTCTAGTATCTCCTGCTCATTTCCCACTTTTTTTTTCTGAGAAAAATATTTCCAGAGGAAGTGGTCCCTTATCAGAACCCTGTGATTCATCACTGGTAGCCATGATTAGGAAAGACTTGTACCCCCCCCCCCCCCAAATCTGGCTTACTACATCATGTTGCTTGCTCAGTGTTTTATCAAATGAACATATGAATGTATGTATGAATTGCCATTTAATGCCATTAATTGTTCGATTATTTTCTTATGTAAAATAATGCTAAATTTTATTTATTTATTTATTGATTTATTTTCATATTTAACATCTACTGACCAGGTAAGTGAATTGGTCCTAAGGACCCTTTTCAGCCATGACCTGGGTATGAGCCACCTGTGAGTATAGAGTTAATCAAACAAATGACTGACGGCAACCACGAACTGATAATGAAGGTTTAATAAAACAAATAAAACCACAACAGTGGAAAACAGTAAGTCCTTTAAGCGCTTTTCATTTGTTCTAAGAACAAAGTTCTTCAGAAGTAATGAACACAAACAGCTGCAGTCAATTTAAACCAGAAAGTGCGGGAAAAATTGTGTTTGCATAACTTATTAAAGAGCAATACACAAAATGATTACCACTGTTGTGGTTTTATTTGTTTTATTAAACCTTCGTTATCAGTTTGTGGTTGCCGTCAGTCATTTGTTTGTTTTACTTAGTTTGTTTGTGCCTTTAGTTTTAAGTATAGAGTTAATAATAGTTACACAGCCAAACATACTTGCAAAATAAACAACATGGTACATGATCAAAAATAAAAAACTATAAAGAAGTGACAAATAAAAGTTTCAAACAAGAATAAATATGTTTTTATGTATATTGTCTTCCTAAGAAGATGATGAAATGCCATAAGAGGATCAAGATAGACATTATTTACTGTCAGACTTTCAACAAGTGCTGATTTTACCTCTGCAAAGAATGCATAAGAAGAAGGCCTGTTATGTCATTTTATTTTATTTATTTATTTTATTTTCAGTTTGATTACTGGAGAAGTCCACTGGGCCCAAAAGTGCCCGTTTTCAATGGTGGCCTGGGGAAAAAAGCTCCATAAGCAATACAGTAAGGGTTACATAATTATAAAAGGTACAGTATATAATACATATACAATAACAATACAGTAAGGAATGCATAAGTATAAAAAGTACAGCGTACAGCACAGTTTACAGATATTAGAATACAGCACAGTTTACAGATGTTAGCATTCAGAGCAAGCACGATCAACTGTCGTCATAGTAAAAGATCTAAGGGTTCTTACATTCTTATACTAGTAGAGACGAGACATTTTGTATGCAGTTATCCAAAATAAGTAAGGTATACACTTTACATGCAGTCAATAGAAATAAGTTGCTATTTACATTATATACAACATTTAAATCATGTGAGAGTTGCTTAATCTGTTACTGAAAGCTTGAGTCCATTCTAGGAGAATAGTAATAGGAGTTAGAGAGAGGTTAGGAACAAGGAGTATAAAGAACTCCTTGGGGAATTTCGTTGAATTTAGGTAGGGTGAAAGCAGGAACATTTCCATTTATATGACAGATATGAGAAAAGCTGGGTTTTGAAGGTTTCTGAGTTTGATATAGTCCTAAGTGAAGGAGGAGAGAATTCCATTTCTTGCCTAGTGAGAAAGAGAGGAGAAGCTGACTGGCAGGTCGTTTGGGTTTGTGGATAGAAATTAAGTTTTGGTGTTCAGATCTCAGAGGTCTATTTGGGATGTATGGGTGAAGGATGTTTGTTAAGGCTAGGTATTTATCTGGGTGAAATGCAAGTTTGTGAGCAGTGGTAAGTTATAGGTAGTCTAGGTGGTTAGAGAGTTCTAGCCAGTTCAGAGATTGTAGGGTAAGGCAATGATGGGTGGAGTTTTTGGATTTGGTGGCAAATTTAGAGATCTTATTAAAGCAATTTTCAAGTTTAGAGGTGAAGGAAGAAGTCAGATTAATTAGAAGAGGGGCTCCGTATAATAAGGATGGCAGAAGGTAAGTAGTTGCCAGGGTACACCTTGTGGAGTTGGAGAGAAAGACTATATTCCTATAAAGCATACCTAATTTTTGGTGGGTTTTCTTTATATTTTGTAGAATGTGGGTGTCGAACTTGAGGTGTTCGTCTATAGTAATACCAAGAAGTTTTGCAAAAGGGGCCACTTCTATTGCTGAGTTGGTTTGGCTAAGGACTTTGAATGCATTTTTGTCATAAGGGAAAGCCCTGGAGGGAGAGAAAAGTAGTATTTTTGATTTATTTGAGTTGAGAGAGAGGTGGTTTTGGTGCATGCAGTTCTCAGTGGTTGAAAATGCAGTTTGGGTTTTAGTCAGCAGTTCAGGAAGGTTGGAGGCAGCACAGACTAAAGTTGAGTCATCTGCATATTGGATAACTTTTGTGTCAGGGATGACAGTGTGAAAGTTATTAATGAAGATGTTAAAAAGAATGGATCTGAGGATGGACCCCTGAGGTATACCGGTGGGGGGCGGTAAGAAGGAAGAGGTGGAGGTCTTCCATCTGACTGCTTGAGATCTGTCTGACAGGTAACTGAAGAACCAGGATAAACTATTTGGAGAGAGGTGAAGGTTGGAGAGATGATAGAGAAAGTGTTTGTGGGAAATGGTATCAAATGCTTTAGAGAGATCTAGGAGAACTGTGGATACTAGGGGTTTGGAATCTCGGGCTTGATTGACTGTTTCCAGGAAGGAGAGTAGGACAGTTATGGTGCTATGGCCAGGACAGAAGCCATGTTGGGTGGGTGTAAGGAGTTGATTCTGGATGAAGAAAAGCATAAGTTGGTGGTGGACACATTTTTTCTGGAATTTTGGAGATTGGAGAGAGCAGGGCAATGAGGCGGAAATTAGAAATATTAGTGTTTTTGCCTCCTTTGTGAAGAGGAAGAATGTAGGCTGAATGCCAGAGTTTGGGTACATATGATTCTTTTATGGATCTATTTATTAAGATGCTGATTGGGAGTGCAATACCATCAGCAGCACATTTTAGGAAGGAGGAGGGTATATTATCAGGGGCATTGGAGCATGGCTTTAGTTTGCATAGGAGTCTTTTTATAATATTAGGTGAGACTAGTATGAGCTCAAATATAAGGGAAAAGTTATTAGGGTTGTTGGAAGGTGAAGAATGAGGGATATGTGGATTGTTGTTTGGGAATGTTCTGGTTAGGTTAGCAATGGTTTCTCTAAAGAATGTGTTAAAATGTGAGCTTAGTTCAATGTCAGTTATACTTGGGTCAGGACAGGGATTATTCCCGGAGCCTGGATGGAGAAGGGAATTAACTGATTTCCAGAATTGTTTAGGGTTTTTATTATTGTTGGACTGAAGCTTACTATAATGGGTTTTTTGTCCATGGTGATTAGTTTTTTTGCACGGTTGCAGAGTTGGGTGTATTGGAGGAGGGTAATGGGCATTTTATTATTTTGGTAAAGCTTCCAGGATTTGTCCCTCTGATGCATGATTTGTTTCATTTCTTTGGACAGCCAAGGAGCAGTATTAGTTTTGATTCTTTTGTTTCTTAGAGGGGCTAGGGAGTTAAGAGTGTCTAGGAAGACAGAGTTGAAATGTTCTAAAGCTTTGTCAAGAGGAAGAGTATTTAGGATTTGCCAGTTCATTTGTTTGAAAATATTTGAGAAAGTTATGGGGTTAAAGTTGCTTAGATTGTGAGTGGGAATGTAATGTTGCTGATATGGGGTGGAGGTAGTTGAGCGATGTATGAAAGCAGGGAGATGGTCACTAAAGGTGTCTGGGATAGTGTCAGATTGAGTTATTTTATTTGGATGGGTGACTAGGATCCAGTCTATAATGGATCCTGGGGGATGTAATTTATTAGGTTGGGTGATAGAGAGGATTACTTGGTAAAGTTATAGAGGTTAATGGATAGGGAGGGAGAGGGAGTGTTGGTTTTATTCCAATCGTTATTAACGTTGCCTAGAATATAAGTTTCATAATTAGTTTCAGTTGAGGCTCATTGAAGAATATCTTTAAGGGTAGAGATGCTGTCACCTGGGGATACATATAGCGCAATAATGCAGATATTCTTATGTTTATTCATTCTTAGAAGACCGACTGTTAGTTCAGTATTTCTGAATTGTGGGGTTGGAATTTGAAGGGGGATTAAGGTAAGAAGATTAGAGTAGATTAGAGCAGAGCTGCCACCTTTTTTATTTAATCAGTCATTTCTGAGGATATGGAAACCTGGAGGTAAGACTTCGGAGTCAGAAATATGGGGTTTTAGCCAGGTTTCAGAGATGGCTAAGATGTCAGGTTGGTTATGGCTTATCCAAGCTTGTACTTGGTGTACTTTGTTGTTGAGGCTCTGGGCATTGACTGTGAAGAATTTAAGAATATTGTGAGAGAAGGAAGAAGAAGAAGGGGATGGGGGGAAGGGGTTGTTTATAGTGGGACAAAAAGGGGGTGGGGGAAGACGTTGTTTGTAGTGGGACAAGGACCGGGGTTGGGATGAATATCTCCAGCTAAGGCTAGGAAATTACAGGAGATTACTTTTAGCCATTTGGGTTTATATAGTAGGAAACTGGGTGGAGCTAGCATTAGTTTAGGAGTAAGAGTTTTAGTTGTGGTGGAGAAGTATTTGGGATAGAAAAGGTGCAGCAGGTTAGGTGGAATACGAGAAGAGGAGATAGAGTGGAAATGAGTGGATGAATGTGGTTGAAGGTGAGTGTATGGGATAGTTTGAGTTGAAGGTAGAAATGGGGGAGTTTTGGAGGAGTAAGAACTAGCATAGTAAAGGGGAATTAGGAGTACAAGAAGGGAACAAGAGGCCCAGAGGTTATATAGAGGATTAGGGAAGGCAAGTCTAGACAAGGGGTATGTTGATGGGAGTAGTTCAGAGGAAAGGAACTGGCTGTTAGGGAGGAGAGGTAAAGAAAGAGATAGGGTTATATTTGTTTAAAAGGAGAAGAGGAGGGGACTATGAGTGGAGAAGTGTAGGGGATAGTAATGTGTATTTGGATAAGCCCTATTATGGTTTTCTTTTTGAGTTTTATACATAAAACATTAGAAAGCTGGATCTAAAAATGTTGGGGTCTGATGTTACCCCCCCCCCCCCTTTATGAAATGGCACAACTACAGCATGTTGCCTTAGGGCAGGGATATGTCTGCATGTTAATATTTTGTTTAACATAATAGGGATTTTGTTTAACAATTACCCATGACTGGATGTGGGCATCACAGGATTTACCCACAGTTAGCATGGTTTGCTCATTAGGGCGAAGCTGATCTTTTTTTTTAATAATGTCATTATATAAACAAACTTTAATGTTCTTTGCGATTTCTCCTTTGTATGAACTTGTGAAGCATGTACTGCGCAAGCGTTGAGTGTATATGCCAATGCTTATACAATACGTTTCTCGTACCTGTGTTAAAAAAAAACATGTAAGAGTCAATTATCTAAGGGAAAAATATTGCACACTCTATAAAGTTTTAAACTGAATCAGTTTAATTCTTTTTATTTTCAAGAACTTAAGAATTAAATACTTTACTTTAAAAGGTTACAGTGCCAACAGTTTTTCTCCATAGTTTGTCAGTTCAGCATCTGAATGTTTAGTTTGCAGATGTTCTAAGTTCAGTAACTATGCAGTAGGGATATTTTCTGCACACAGGTACCAAAGTATTATGTGTGAATAAAGCTAGATTTACAATAAGCATGCTGATTGGGCAGTCTAACAACAAGCATGCTGACCGGGCAGTCTAATCAGTGTGCATGTTTTTGAATAGCAAAACTCTTTTATTGTAGAATTAGAACAACCTTAATTCTGTATAGAAGACCACTGGGATGTTGTCTAGTCCCACAGGACCTGAGTTTTCAGTTTTACTAGCACCAGAATTGTAATGCATTTTGCATGCAGTTCAGATCTCCTCCTGTTCTTTATTATTAATAATAAATAATAATAATAATAATTTTGCATGCAGTTCAGATCTCCTCCTGTTCTTTAGGGAACATCTTCATTTCTTTCTCTCGCACTCTGATGTATTTCTTTGCTTATTGTGAATTTCATTGTCTTTTGGCTGCATAATCATGTTACCGTTTACTGATAATGTCTTACACTGACAAGTTCACCTTAAAACTTGTTGATGCAGTAAAAGAATATTTAATTGTTTGTTTATTTTACATTTGCTAACTAGGAAAGTCCAGCTGGAAATCTCCATTTTACTGGAGTTCTGGAGAGATGAGTCTAAATAAACATTTATAAAAAAATAAGATGACAAAAACGCTATGCAAAAATAAACTAATATATAGAGAACAGGGTTGCTATGGATGTATATATAAATAAATACATAAACTGATCAATACTATAATCAGTAATACCATATTTGCACTGGTCATGATAAGTGTTAGAAAAGAGGGCTTTGAGGATGTCCTTATTAAATATAACAAGGTGATGTACTTTAAAACTCAGTGTGAATTTATGATAAATAATGCCCTTTTTAATGTTATTCTAATTTGCAGTAGTACATGACATAATGCCCACTGTACATCAAACGTTTTATTTTAGTCTTTGAAAAATCAAAGGCATTCTCAGCAGCTCAACAGGTAGCACATCTACTTTTGCTGCAGAAGGCTGTGGGTTCTATTCCCATGCTAGGTAGCTGGATTAATATTCTGTAGCATAAGGGAGGTGCTGCAATCCTGAGTATGACATCATTTGGATGAAGTGTTTAGCAGACCCTCTCTGCCTGGGTTGGTAGTAGCTCATGTGGATACAAATGATCCCACATTAATTATCAAAAGAAACAGGGGAATTTGCTCTGTGTTGATTTCCCTTAGTCAGTATAAGTACTACCTTGGATATCCCCTGAAAAGAGGTCATTGGCCTAATGAAATTAAATCAGTAAATAAATAAAAAATACAATTAACCTTAAGAGGTAGATCTAATTTGGGGACAAATGAGTCACATGCAGAATGACTTGGCTCATGCTGTATAGAGATTAATGTATCCACTTTTCTGAGAACATGAATCAGGCATTGGATTTAGTACTGAGTAATATTCAGGATTTTGAGTAAGTGTCAGGTCTCCAGCACAACAGCAAATGGATAAAAGTAATATTAGTTAAGTTAGGAGAAGAATGGGGTGATAGAGGAGAGGGCATACCAGCAGGATTTGGGATTAGTAAAAAGCAGTTCTAGAAATGCAATAGATAAAAACAATTTAAAAACCAAAAAATAGGGCACAGATGTTGATACAGAGAAGGACAGGATTAATCATCATGTCTGTAGGCAAAATAAATGCAGGTTGAAAGATGGTAATGCCTACAGTTTCTTTTTATGCCCTTAGGAGGAGCACAACCACCTTTCCTGAGAATGAAATGCTGGCAGAAATCCAAAGAGATCTTGAGATTTGAATGGACAGAACAAATATTGTTAGAATAACAAAGGGCAGCCTTATGGTACTAACAAGAATAAGCAGATGGTGGCTCTCTCATTTGTTCAGTGATGTGCTCACACTTAGTCTCACCCTTAAGCTGAAGGGAGTAGTCAACACAAGAAAGTACATGGAAGGTAGTCAAGTAAGTTATTTTCTTCTGTGTAGTTTTGCTGTAGATGTCAAGTACAGTTAGGGCCTGATATACATGCTGCTAGATGAGTAGAGGTTGATGTCTACTCTCAACCCTTGAATGAACTCAGTCTCTTAGAAACCACTAGCGTCTGCTAACCACACTTACTGACCATTTCCCCACACATCTTCCCTTCTTCCAGACCTAAAGCCCTAATAGTGAAGGTGATGACTGCCCCTTTCCCAGTAACCTGCCTGTTAATGTATGTTTTTGTTTGTGTTTGCTTCTAAGCTGATGCTGTATTATTCTGAAAAGTTTTGGCACAACTCCATTCACTGAGTTCAGTACGTACTGACCCACAGAGCATCCTCTTCAGTTCCACTGCACACAGAGTAGGTCTCCTCCTTTAAAATATCACAGGAAGTAGTCATGTTAGGTGCTGAAAAAACTCTCGACCTAAGCAGCCCAAAGCTGCAAAGTGCCAATGCGGTTATTAGATACCGTAGTGAGAATGACAATGGCCTTGAGTCCTGTAATTTTACAAAGTATTCTCCCATTCTAATGGAGCATATAAGTTAACAGAGCTACTTTCTCCTGACAGTCAATGTACAAGACCTTCTTCATCCTAAGTCCTTAAGAAATAGAGAAGGTAGAGAGGTAGAAGAGAGATAGGAGGAAGCCTTTTCTTTCAAAAGGTTGGTTAAATTTGTTAAGTGCAGTGGTCAAGTGACCTTTCAGGCATGACCTGGACCTTCTGTAAGGCAACATAGAAAGACTGAGCTGCAAAAAAAAAAATAACATTTACAAAAACAAAGACAGTTTAGAATGTGTTTGTTCAGGGATGATGAAAGTGTTAGGTGACATGGCAGAATTAAGTAGATGACAAAACAGTCAATAGCATAATTACAAATTCTAGTAACATTATACTTAGATGGTTACTTAAAATACAGTATATTCAAGTATCACTACCCACTTGAATGACAAAGTGTCTGGGCAGTAATCCAAATGATACTTAACAGAATGTAACACAGCTAAAAGAAGAGTTTGTTTGTGTCTTTCAGCTTCCCCAGTTAGGGGTCACCACAGCAGAACTCCTGTCCGCTAATGATTGGCAGTGGATTTTTACAGTGCCAAGTTGCCAGCTCGATGCTCAACCATCAAAGAAGGCACACCCATTCACGCACGCACTTACCTGCATGTCTTTAACATCACTCAACCACGGGGAGGACATGCAGACTCCTCACAGATGGCGCTCCAGAAGAGAATCGAACAGGAGAACCTCTTGCTGTGAGGCAACAATGTTAACTACTGCACCACCGCGGCCTATTAAAACAAGAGTAAGAAAATTAACTATCATTACATGTTATCAGCAAGAGACTAAGAAAAGTAAAAAAGGCTGGAAAAAGTTACAGCAAATGGAGATGGAGAAGAAGAGCAGGACATCAGAAGGACATTATCAGAGGAGGACAGGAAGTATATAACAAAACTCAGGGAGGAGGACAGGAAGTAAATAACAAAACTCAGGGAGGAGGACAGGAAGTATATAACAAAACTCAGGGAGGAGGACAGGAAGTAGATAACAAAATTCAGGGAGGAGGGCAGGAAGTATATAACAAAACTCAGGGAGGAGGACAGGAAGTATATAACAAAACTCAGGGAGGAGGACAGGAAGTATATAACAAAACTCAGGGAGGAGGACAGGAAGTATATAACAAAACTCAGGGAGGAGGACAGGAAGTATATAACAAAACTCAGGGAGGAGGACAGGAAGTATATAACAAAACTCAGGGAGGAGGACAGGAAGTATATAACAAAACTCAGGGAGGAGGACAGGAAGTATATAACAAAACTCAGGCAGAAATAAAGTGATTGGTGTATTCTGTACATAACTGGGGGGGGGGGGTTCTTAGCCTGCAACTCTGTAATAGTTACAAGCATTAATGGTTCAGGGATGCTGATATCAGTCTAAATGGCATAAAGCATACTGTCAAACAGACATAATATACAAAATTTTTATTTGATCTGTGATCGTATCTGACATGTTATGTGCAAAAGACAAGGATGTCAAGAAATTCACCTCAAGAGCAAGACAAACTAAAGTGACTCATCCTAGTTTTACTTCAGGGATGGTAAACCACAACTGGACAACAGGGAAAGAAAATTATTTTATAATAAAGAACAGCATACAACTATCCACATCATTTGTTTATTTTGTTTTTGTTAACTGGCTATGTCCATCTTGGCAGAGCAGACTTGAAGAAAAATTAAACACATTTATGTTAATTTATTTAGGGGAAGACTGTTCTAATTTTCTTTCTGCTTTACAGATTTCTTCCTGCAAGCTTGACTTGTTGTGTATGTGAAACAGCTTTAGAGGCCTTTGCTAAGTATGACAATATTGGTAGAGTGTGTGTCAGCTGCAAAATCATCCAGCAACCTTGTGGTAAGTCTACAATAAGTTTAAGTGACAAGTGAAAATTTGTCAAATCAGTACGTTGAGTCATTATGTTAAATATTCCACTGAGGCAGTGTCCTTTTTCATTTGAGACCTGGGAAAGAAGTCTCTAAATTAGTCCAACTGATAACTGCAAGGCACTGAAAATTATAACTAGCATAACAGATAGGAAAAAAAGAGTACTGAATAAAATGAGCTACAGCAAATTTATAACAAATGGACTTCAGTAGCTTAAGGACTTACACAGCTTATAGAGAAATAGGTGACCTGAGCATATGGCCAGTAAGAGCAAATGTATATCAAATCTACAAACCAAAAAGAAAAATAGGACAAAAGCTTTATAGCTACTCCCCTGCCCTCTCTTAGAACAAACTCCCCCTGGATATTAGCAGTACTAAACAACCAAAACAATTCAAAACTGCTACCAAAACCTTTCTATGAAGCACCTGGACCTGCCACTGCACACACCCTCCTTAACTGTCTAGCCTCACCTCCTCAACTGTTCTACCTCTCCCTTTTTTTTCTTCTTAAATTCCATAACTGCAATGCTGTCTTCTAAATACCTTATAATACCTACTCTAACTGTCTAGTGTAATATGTTTATGACTAAAACTATTTGTAAACTAAAAAAAAACAGTAGCTAAATGCTTGACAACATTCTTTCATATCGTTTGCTACATAGCGACTTCCTTAATGAAGGTTTTCCTGTGAAGATTGTATAACTTTGTATATAGCCTTGGTGCCTTTACAATATTAATGGTAAACTCTGTACTAACTTTATTAATAATGTACTGTTCTTTGTGTACATGTTAACTATGGACCTAACACTATTTATTGTCAACTAAAAACTACCTTTTTATTACTGTACTAAACGTTGCATATGTGTTGACTATGGGGGTTTTCTCCATGGGCCTCTGCTAAAAAAGGGCAATCAGCTCAGTCGGACTATCCCGGTCAACAAATGTCAAATAAAATAAATAAAATTCCAAAGAAACCAAGCAAAAAATGATACTAAGAAACAAACTTTGGGCAAAATGGAGAACCACAAAAAACCCCACTGACCACCAACATTTCAAACACCTTAGAAATACCACAAAGAAACTTATACTCCTTGACAAAAAAAACTTCAACTTTAAATTTCAACAAAACCCCCAACAGAACCCTCAAAAATTTTGGTCTGGAATCAAGAAACTCCTATACCCTGGAAACTCCAAAACACCCACCCCTGCCAACCTAACTCAGACCCCTCCTAATAAAATTGCTGACATCATAAATAACTTCTTCTCAGAAACAGTCACCTCTCTTGCCAACACCTTAACTCCACCAACAACCCTTGAACTCAATCCTCCTAATAATAAAATACCCTCTTTAAAGTTGAACACAGTATCCACAGCCTTCATTCACAACCAACTCCAAAAACTTAAACCTTGTACCCCCTCAGCAGACAAACTGCCAGCAGAGTATCTGCAGCTAGCTGCAAAGGTACTAGCATTCCCAGTCTCCATCTTAATAAACAGAACCTTAACCAAATCCACTATTCCATCTCTCTGGAAAATCTCCCATATCATCCCCTTACATAAAGGGGGAAATACAACTGAACTTTCAAACTACCGTCCTATAGCCCTACTCTCTCCTCTAGCTAAAATCATGGAACGATGTGTCCACCAACAACTTCTAGAACACCTTCTCCATAATAACCTACTTGCTGACTCACAGCACGGCTTTAGACCATTCCATAGTACCACCACTGCCCTTCTCTCCTTTACAGACACCATCAACAAAAATCGCAACAATAATCTATATTCATCTGCATTATTTCTTGACCTCTCAAAAGCATTCGATATGGTAAATCACCATCTCCTGATTGATATGCTTAAATCCCTTTCTCTTGACACAATGGCTATTCTGTGGTTCAACTCCTACCTGTCAAATAGACAACAAGCAGTACTCTGGGATGGTCATTTATCCTCCCAGCTCCCAGTCTCCATTGGAGTCCCACAAGGCTCTATTCTAGGTCCCCTCCTCTTCTCCATCTTTATTAATAATCTGAATACCTCCCTCCCATCCTCCACTTGCATTCAGTATGCAGATGACTCTACACTCATCTGCACTGCAATGTCTCCTGCTGAACTACATTCATGTACCCAAAATGTTTTTACTGCAGCAGAAAATTGGTTCAAACACATCTGTCTCCTCCTTAATCCTAAAAAGACTAAGTTACTATTGATTACTCCAACTTATAAGTCCATCCCAATTTCCTTTACTATTGTCTCTAACAATGGCACAATTATATCACCCGACAGCACTACAAAACTGCTTGGTGTGACAATAGATAATCAACTAAACTTTGATGCTCACATCAATTTAACTATAAAAACAGTTAACAAAAAAATAGGTGCACTCTATAGACTTAAACAATTTCTCACACCAGAGACTAGGATATCTTTAGCTCAAACACATCTCATCTCAACACTACTGTATGCCTCTCCAACCTTTATTAACCTATCAAAAACAAACCTATCAAAACTAGCCTCATCCTACCACAACATTGTCAGGTTTGCTACAGGTGCCCCATATCGGACTCATCATTGCTTAAATCTCAGACAGCTAGGTTGGCTTGAACTGCAAAATCTCATTCTACTCCAACAACTGACTATTACCCACAGGATACTCCACTTCCCTTCTAATACACCTATTCTTAGTACTCTTATTTCCCTATAAAAATCTCTCTAACCTACGCTCAGCTAATAAACTTCTAGTAGCCACATGTAAATCTCAGAACAAAGCAGGTGACTCCCTTTTCTCAAATGCTGTGGGTACACACTGGAACAAGCTCACTAGTGAACTTACTACCTTGACCTCAACACCCCTCTTCAAGAAACATTTAAAGACCCACCTCAAATCACATTGGCTCTGCCCTTGCTCTTCCCCTGACTGACTCTCGTTCTCTACTTCCACATCTTTCCACCTCTTTTCCAAACACCTCTATCTGCACTGTACAAACCCATCATATAGATAAGTAGTACTTCTCCTTCTCTCACTCTGCCTTGTCTCCATCTAGCTGATACCACTCCTCCCACCACTTCAATTTCTTTTTTCCCTTGACTCTATTCAGCTTGTGACTTCCTCTTTCTTATGATTTTACCTCCTATTACAACTACTTACTTTGCTTATGTTTTACCCCCTATCACCTCTAAGATGCTAAAAAAAAAAAAAAAAAAAAAATTTTTTTATTCTGTATTATAATACTGCTCGTATTGCTGTGTGTTTTTGTTACACTAATTGTTTTTCTGTTGTTTTGTATTCTAATTAGTTACTAACTCCTGCTTAGTAGTTTTAGTTAAACTCTTGTACATATTTTTTTCTTAAGTTTGTTACCATAGACTGTTACAGTGGAGCTTCTCTCCTCGGGCCTCTACTGAAAATGGACATGTATCCAGTTAGACTAGCCCGGTCAACAAATGTAAAATAAATAAATAAATAAATAAATAAATAAATAAATATACAACTAGAGTGTAAGAGTGCAACAAAATACAACAGTTTAAGGTCAATAAATCTTAGTGCATGGGTCTAGTGCGAGACCCCTAGCAAACATAGACTTCTAATAGCTAACAAAGATAAGAGCCTATTAACTAAAAAAAAAATGTATATAAATGTAAGTAATTACAGTAATAGTGAGGAATTTATAACAGTACAAAAAGCACAATCAAAAATTATTCAGCGATATAATAATGCAGAGGTGAAATTATCTTGGAAGAACCAACATCCCATGTTTGGATAGGATGAAGTTTGTCTTGTAAATTTAGAATAGCACTAACACTTTCTAGTGTAGAAAAGTGGTGAACACTTGTATTAATAGGATATACAAGACAGTTGTTGCACTATGTACAATGAGTAGATATGATCTTTGTATGAGCGTTTCCTTCATTTGTCAGTTAACTGATTTCGTTTTTGTGGGGATATGCTGACATGCTACAATGCTGCATTTGCTAATTTTCCAGTAACTGAGGTCTAAGTTCAGACCTGGAAGTACGCGATGTTTTAGTAGCTTAACCTGCGAACAGGATTGTTTCACAGCCAAGGCACCACCAAACAGAAGAATTAAGAGGCATGCTTTTTAAGGGATAACAGGAAAAGATCTAAAGGTATCTCAGGTGTATCGAATGTCAGTGGGGATAGATAGTGACAGCAAGCTAGTAGAATTCCTTCTGGTACAGAGTTGTGGGCTGATCTGTAGAATGAAGCGCTATGTTTTTGATTACTGACCATGACCATTGGCTCAGCAGTGCAGATGTTCATTGGTTATTAATGCTTACATCTGTTTGTTGATTAGGCATTACATGACCATTGACTCAGCAGTACAGATGTTCATTGGTTAATAATGCTTACATCTGTTTCTTGATTAGGCATTATTCTGTCTGGGTATTATTTTAGACTCTGCATTTCAGTAGAGGGTTGTAATCACTGTGTCAATGCTTCAACAAAGTATTCTCATTGGTAGGGTTTTTCCTTTATTTTGAGTCTTTCGGAATAAAACAAGTGACCATTATTTAATATGTTTTTACATTGTAGCCTTCCCCACAATCTGTTTTTCATGGCATTATCGTAATTTTGTTGTTTGCACAGTTTCTCATTGATCAATTTATTTTTAATTATGACTGATGTTTGGTTGTTGTTTTCATAATTTAGCATTGCATTTTCTTTTTATAAATTTTATAGCACAATAACTTAACAGTATAATAAAAAGAAAAAACAAATAAACTATATACAATGCCCATAACAATTAAGAAAAAATAATATACATAGGAAAACATTTAATATTTCTCTAAAGATTAGACAATTTCATCCAATAAATTAAATGATGAGTTGTGCTGTTAGTCCTTGCTTTTACAGTAGCAATCTCATTCTTACAAATGTATTTCCCAAGATGAATAAACTCATCTTTAAAGTTAGGAGTAGATTGGGATTTCCAATTTTTAGTAACAATCTTCCTTGCTATAGAGAGGATTGACCATAATAAAAATATTTGTTTTTTACGAATTACTTCAGGAACAGAAACACTGAAAATGATAAGAGAATCAGAAATTAGACAGTTATTCCATAGAGCTTTACACAGATATCTAAAGTCTAACCAAAATGGTGAGATTATTTTGCAGTTAACAACCATATGTATCCAGTCAGCATCAGGATGTCCACATTTCCAGCATTTCATTTCATCTTTCTTGTACATTATTGCTAGTTTATGTGGGGTGAAAAAACATCTATGTAAGAACTTCCATCTGTATACAAACCAGAACAGGGAAGAAAGATATGAATTCCTTCACCGACTGTAAACAAAGATTTTTATCTTTTACTGAGAATACTTGTTTAATAACTTCACTTGAATAATTCCAAAAAGAAACATCGGTTTGCTAAAATAATTTCTGAGAATTTTATAAATAACAGATATGTATGAAGTGTTCTTAGGTGAGCTGTTAATAATTGTTGACATAAAATCCAAGATTTTTATGGTGGTCTTATTGTATACCTCTAATGATGGTATGAGCTTAGAATGTATAAAATCCTTGCAAGTTTGGATGTCATGCCAATTGCAATTTTTCAAACTGTATCTGCTAATCAAATAGTTTGTAGAACTAATTTTATTAGCTGAAAGAAATTGATTCCAATATAATAGGTCACCCTTCAAATTCTAACATTTTCTGAATATCGAAAGATATCAAGCATTCATTCATGTAAGCAATAGGAAAATAATTATTAATAAATTCTTAATTAATTGATTGGAAAGCATAAGCTTTTTAAACAACAGTAATATTTGGTTTGTAAGAAGTGTAAGAACAAGTTTTGACCTTTCACCTTGAATGTATATTTTTAAAATCCATATAAAGGGGTTTGTATGTATTTGAGTGTATGGTTCAAGCAATGTCTTATTATTATTTAGAGGTAAGCTTTCATGCATTAATTTCCAGTATGATGTATAAGAAGTATTACTCCAAAGTAATGCTATGTTAATAAATGCAGAATTTAAGTAAAATCAACATTTGGGAACCCTACACCTCCTTCATCCAAGATTGAGACGTGCCAGAGAAGAGAAATTCTTTTTTGAGATACCCAAGGAAGTTGAGCAATGTTAGTTACTTTCTTTTTAATTTTGTCAGATAGGGGAATTATTAAAACTTGGCCAATTAAAAAGATTTTAGGCAACAATATCATTTTGATTAAGGTTAGTATGTCTTCAAATGTGAAGAACAGTCTATTCCAACTATCAGAGTTGTAATTGAATTTATAAGTCGTTGATAATTAAATGTGAGTGATTTTTTATAATTAAATTCAATAATGACACCTAAATATTTTATACATGTGCCCTCCACGTTTTTATCTCTTTTTGATCTAAGTTTCATAGTAGCATTTTTATTCACTAGAAGTATTTCAGTTTGGTTGTGATTGTATTTTAGACCAGAGATGTTTGAAAAGAAGACTAGATTATGTAATAAGTGATCTACTTAATTTTCAATATCATTAGATGTTATGAGTAGATCATCAGAAAAGAGTTGTATCTTGGGGAATAATTTTTCTGATTCTTTATATCCTAACACAATTTGCAAGAGGCTCAATGGCTAGGGCAAAGAGTAACGGGGAGAGGGGGCACCCCTGTTTAGTACTCCTTAATATTTCAAATGTGTTGGCTAGATAAGATCCAATTTTTAAATAGGGTATGGACTTTTCATATAGTTTTTTTTAATTAACCCTACAAAGTTTGTGGAGAAATTGTATTTATGCAGAGCTTTAAACAGATATGGCCAACTTAGGGAGGTGAAAGATTTATGTATGTCAAGACTTAAGATAAAAAGCTAATTTTTTCTTGCTTGCTAAGTCTATTAAAGAAAGTAATCTGATTACATTCTCTTGTACCTTTCTGTTTATGATGAACCCAGTCTGGTATTCATAAGTAAATTCTGCAAGAATATTGCTTAATCTGTCTGCTAAGATGGACATGAATATCTTGCAATCAATGTTAAGCAAAGATATTGGTCTGTATGATGTGCAAATATTAGGTTCTTTATTTAGTTCGGGTTCGTGAAGGGCCGATCTTGTCTCCTGAACCTGACTGACTTCTTCGAATCAGTCTCCAGAGCCATGGACAAGGGTAAGGTGGTCCACACAGCCTATCTAGACCTTGCCAAGGCCTTTGACACCATCCCCCACTCTGGAATCATAGATAAACTTACTAAGCTGGGCATTAATCCCTACGTCACCCAATGGGTTGCCAACTGGCTTACTGACAGAAACCACACTGTAAATGTAGCCGACTCCAAATCCAGCTCCAGACAAGTGACAAGTAGAGTACCTCAGGGTTCAGTACTGGGACCGCTCTTGTTTGGCATCTACTTCTCTGAAGTACAGGCCAGCACTAAGGGACTCTGGCTAAGAAAGTTTGCAGATGACTTCAAACTGGGAGCCATTACTGAATCCACAAATGATGTGGATACTCCAAAAATGGGCCTTACAGAAACAGATGCTTGGTGCCAGAGCCATGGGCTCAAGCTCAATGCCAAGAAATGTATAGTTATCCCCTTTGGGAAAAACATGTACCCGTGAATTACCACATAGGTGGCAGTACACTAAACACCGAAAGTGTGATAAGAGACTTAGGGACACAGGTGGACAGTGGTCTCACCTTCGATAACCACATCGCCACAACAGTCGGAAAATCCTTCTATGTGGCACATCTCATCACTAAGGGCTTTTCATCCAGAAAAAAGGAGGTCATTGTCCCACTGTACTCATCCCTCATTAGACCCATTATAGAATACAACGCCCCATTTGGTATGTACCTCTCAAGACATCTGCAACAACTGGAAAGTCCACAGAAATACTTCACTAAAAGAATCACAGGCCTAAAGCAGATGCCCTATGCTGACCGCCTTAAGAAACTCCAGCTATACTCTGTCGCATATCGTCTACTCAGAGGCAATCTCTGCTTAACATACAAGGCCATGTCAAACCCAGAGCTGTTGGACATGCTACACTTAAAGAAATCCCAATCCCTCAGAGCCACACGCTCCAGGGATCTAAACCTTGTCATCACAATAAATAAAACATGCTGGAGGGATAGGTTCCTGACCCAGAGACTCCCCATACTCTCGAATAGACTGCCCATACATGTCAAGCAGAATACCTCTTTGGCCCTCTTCAAAAGGAACCTTGACGATTGGATGGGAGAAAGGACATTCACCCCGGGGATCACGTCAGTCGCCCTGCTAGACAGGGTCCAGGGAAGTAATTAGTGTGGGAAGAAATAGCCAGGGAATTGTTAAGGCTAGGCTTGTATAGGCCCTAGGGCTGATAGCCTAGTACCAACCTATAAGATGGGGGAAGTGATAGAATATTTCCATGAGGGAGGGATGTTTGCTGTAGTTTTAACTTCCTGAAATGCACTGAGTAAGATTTTCAAGATATTATCAGGTGAAAGTTTGTAAAATTCTGGAATATAAACATCCAGCCCTGGTGCCTTTTTTGCCTTAAGATTTTTAAGTTGTTCCTTTAATTCTTTAAAGGAAAAAAGGTTTATCTATGTAATTAATGTTGTGTTTAGATAACTTCTTTAGAATATTATTTGTAAGAAAGTTGTCTATACTTTTGTTATCACTTGTAGATGAATTATTATTAATATTCTCATAATGTTTTTTTTTAAACACAATAAGATGTTTTTTAAAATCTGTAATTTAAATGGTCTGATTATTTCTAGTGTATATTAATTCTTTTATATGTTTTTTTTTATTTAAATGTTTAGATCTAATTGCAATCCTGTGCAGACTCTTTGGGTTAATTGAGTAAGATTGTAATCTGATTTTTTCCAGATTTATTGATATTTTATGCTGCATAATGTCCTGATTTTCCTTATTCAGTTTATGTATGTCAGTTAATGTAGATTTGTCATCTGTAGCATTGCATTTTCTCTAGTGTGACAGCAGTGAGATCTGCAGTGGGAGTGACAGATGCGTTTAAGGTGGAGGTGGGATTACATCAAGGATCAGCTCTGAGCCCTTTCTTATTTGCACTGGTGATGGACAGGTTGACAGACGAGATCAGACAGGAGTCCCTGTGGACTATGATGTTTGCAGATGACATTGTGATATGTAATGAGAGTAGGGAACAAGTTGAGGAGACCCTGGAGAGGTGGAGATATGCTCTATCGAGGAGAGGAATGAAGGTCAGCCGGACTAAGATTGGATATATGTGTGTGAATGAAAGGGAGGATAGAGGAATGGTGAGGATGCAGGGAGTAGAGTTGGCGAAGGTGGATGAGTTTAAATACTTGGGATCAACAGTTCAGAGTAATGGCGACTGTGGAAGAGAGGTGAAGAAGAGAGTACAGGCAGGGTGGAGTGGATGGAGAAGAGTGTCAGGAGTGATTTGTGATAGACGAGTACCAGTAAGAGTGAAAGGGAAGGTCTACAAAAGGGTAGTGAGACAAGCTACGTTATATGGGTTGGAGACAGTGGCATTGACAAAAAGGCAGGAGTCAGAGCTTGACGTGGCAGAGTTGAAGATGTTAAGATTTGCACTGGGTGTGACAAGGATGGACAGGATTAGGAATAAGTATATTAGAGGGTCAGCCCAGGTTGGAAGGTTTGGAAACAAAGCCAGAGAGGCACGATTACGTTGGTTTGGACATGTGCTGAGGAGGGATGCAGAGTATATTGGGAAAAAGATGCTAAGGATGAAGCTACCAGGTAACAGGAAAAGAGGAAGGCCTAAGATAAGGTTTATGGATGTGGTGAGAGCGGACATGCAGGTGGTTGGTGTGACAGCGCAAGATGCAGAGGACAGGAAGAAATGGAAACAGGTGATCCGCTGTGATGACCCCTAATCGGTAAAAGCCGAAAGAAGAAGAAGAAGAAGCATTGCATTTTCTCTAGTCTCATCAAATAGAATTTTAGTTGTGATATGGCAATGTGAAGCTGATGTTCTTATGGTGTGAAACTGTTAAACTTTTTATTGGCTGTCTGTTACTAATATAATGCATGATGTCAATATGTGGTTGGAGAAATTCTAGATGGAAACTCTTTAAATACTGTTTTAAGTAGTTTTGCTTGACAGCCTGATGTAGTCAGAATATCTGCTGTTCAAAGTGTTTATACTAAAGCCTTTTTGAGAGAATACAAAGCTTCATTTTGTATTTTATTTTATTTTTATTCTATTTTGTTGTTCCATATGAAGTTTGCTCTTTAGCTACTTTTGTTAGTATTTTTATTGAGACATGAATACCTGGTAAGGGCATAAATAAACCTTATTTGGGTGTCGTGTGTGCTGCCTGGGGATCTGGCACATGCATTTATTATACACCTTCTGTAGTGAAAGTTTCTCTTTTCCTTCTATCACAATTTCTCCTTTCTTTCCCACAGAAAAGATGATTTCAGTAAAATGTGTATACAAATTGAAAACTTTTCTTTTACACTAAAATGTATATTATATATGTATGCGTTACTGTACATTGCATACACAAATCATTAAGGCAGATTTAATCTAACAAATATGCCTAATTTACTTACAAAAATCCATTTAATCAACTAAAACCAGACTGAAAAAGAAAAATGTGTGTCTTTTCCTATTGACTACACCAAACAAACAAACAAAAAAATGACCACAGGTCACTAGTTATATTTTGTCTGAATAGTGGTACTGTTACCAAAGGGGTGTTTAGTACCCTAATGTATAGTATTGAGGTTAGGGGCAGGGTTATAATTAGCCCATATAATTATGGGTAGATAGAGGGCTTTAAATCCATCCCACTTACTCTTTTGGCCCATTTGTTCACCTGGAAAGAGCCCTATAGTGCATTCATTCCTCTAGTAGTGAGGTGGAAACATTGAGAGTGGTTCCCTTATGAGCATGGAGTTACATTTATTTTTCTCTTAAGCACTGATGTCTCCTCCCATTCATTTTTGATTGTTAATTGCTATTTAGTAAAAACTTGTTAGATGCAAAATTTGTTGTCAAGGTATCACCGGAGCTGTGGGTACATTAAGATGCTTAGCTGTATGTTTGCATAAAAAGTGAACATCAAGGCAACTGCTACTTTGTAGCACAGTGTTAGACCACTGCACTAATCTTGTACATTTCTTTGTTTTCCATGAATACTGTTTCTGTGTTTCTTTGTAGTGGTTTTCTGAAGTCAGTTTATACTAGCTCTAGTCTACGTTTTGTGTTTTTATTCATATTTTTATTTATTAATTATTTTTTTTTTTTATTTATGTATGTACTTATTTATTCTCTTTTCTTTTTTTTTTTTTTTTTGCTTGTTATAGTTGATGATCACACTTTACAGGCTATAAAAGGAATGGATTTGGGATTCATGGATGATAATAAACACATTACGCTAGTGATGCTTCCAAAACAAGGTCTCCATGATTCAGTTATTAATGTGGTAAATAGTGAAGATAATAAAGAAAGCAGTGGGAATGCTGAAATGAACAAAAAAAACTATTTAAGTGATATTGAAGTAATGCAGAACAAGCTGCCTAAACTCAGTGCATATGAAATGGCAAACATAGTTACAGGGTTGAAGAACCCAGCAGCAGCACTAAGTCGTCTGAATACTGATAAGCATGGAGACTTAGAAGGTAATAACCTGGTGAACACAGAAAATTGGATTTCTTCATCAGATTTCATAGAATCTGTGCTGAAAAACCTACAGAACAAACCATCTAATGATGAAGTACATGCCATATCGAACAGGCATTCTGTGTACTTAGAACACCACCGTAAAAAACGTTATCCTAACAAGGACGAGAGTAAAAGCATAATATCTGTGGAGTCTTACATTCCCACTTACACTATGGTCACTGGTATGCAGCACATGTCCAAAGAATATCTGAAAGAACAAAACCATGGTAAAGAGAACGGTCAAAGTCAGCCAAGGAAAAGAAGTACCAGGCAGCTAGTCCAGAAGAGAGATGTGTCACGGATTAGTTTGCATAAATATGCAGGTAAGCATGCTGAGAGCAAAATTCAGGATGCAGGGATTAATAAGAGGCAAATGTCTAGTACGTTAAGTAGAGAGGTCATGCCAGCTGATGCTGCTACGAGCTTTCAGCATTTCCTTAAGGAACTGGAGAAACAGCTGAGTGATACACCAAAAACATCGCCATTGGATATTTCTGAAGTGTATGGTCAGCAGACACCATTTACAAACTTGAGAAGTCCTCTTCCAGCAGGCAAACACAGAAGTTCTTTAACATCTACACTAACCCTACGCACTGGCCATGGTTCAGATAAAGCGACATTGCAAATTATGCAGCAAAAAGGTGATGCCCATCATCATATGAGCAGAAAGCCTTCCTCAGGTAAAACTTTGCCAGCGATGGTAACAGCATTAGACTTGGCTGAGCATTCACTTTATTCATCCCATAAGAAAACTAAAGGAAATAGGAACAAAGGAAACTTGGAGAATGATCCAGAAGAAGAAACTTCTGCAGTTATAAATGCTCAGGACAGTGGCACATATGTGCCTCCTCCCAGGCTGACTTCTTCAGAACTTGTTGAATCAGGGAAGGACAGGTAATGTCTTTGGCTATTCCTTCATCCTTATTTTTATTAACTGTATATTGCTTACCAAGTCAGGCTGCTGTCTGCTTATAATAGCTGTCCAGAGTTTGCCTGTGTGACGTACTGTAATTATAATGAATACTAAGGGGAGTATGGACAAAATATCCTTTCCATAATCTTGTCAGGTTTTCTTCCCCTTTAAATACATCAATTAGCTTTTGTTGATGCCTTATATTCTTACACATTACCTCTCAACAGAGATTGTGCTGTTAGTTGATGTATTCCACTGCAGGTTTATTTTCGTAGAACAGAAAATACCTGAAGAATGATCTGAAATATTTTTCAGATATCAGATAAGTGCATGTAGATGTAATGCACCCGTTGATGATGTAAACTTGTAATAGGTTATCCTGCTTTCATGAATACAATTTTGAATGCCTGTAGTGGAATGACATCTTTCAAAAAAGGCTATACTTCTCACGACTCCTAACTTCATAAAATGTTATTTCTGTCTTCAAGTTGATTTTCTTTTGTGATAGAAAATTCTGGCAAATCTAAAGCACACCTGTGTTTTGAGCAATGCATATGTTGCCAGAAGGTAAACCTTTGCCAGCTTACATTATGTGTTGTGTTGCTTAGTGGCAGGCTACAAGATATATATTTTCAGTCTTTATCATTCCTTTCACCCTTCTGCCTTGGAGAATAGCAGGGCCCACATCATATTATTGTGTTGATTCAGAATCTTGCTCTTCCTTAGTTCCATTTCTAGTATCACTACCCCTAAGCTATTTATTCCTGTACTGGAGTATGTAGTCCAGAATACAACTAGTATTTTCTTGGTATTTCCTATAATTCTGGAGACTGTACTTTATTTAAGAGAACTGTATTTATTTACCTGTTAGTCTATGAATTTGTTTTTGTTCTTGAAAACTCCCAATAGTCAAAGATCCTTTTGTAGCGCTTGATGAGGAAGGTCCTTGATACAAACCTAAGGATAATTTAATGTAACTAGTCATGTCCTCAGTATGTAGGAGAAACAGTATTACCCGAGGGCAACCCACCAGACTTGGGGAGAAAAATAGAGCTGTGCAAGTTGAACTTACTATAACAGTAGATGTTCATCTGATCACTTCTTCAGTAGCCTTAGCTACATGGGTTATATCCAGCCAAGGATATAACAGGTGGCTAGCTTCCAAAGCTTCAGAACAGCTTCCACACACCCATACTGTCTTGCAGCTTCAGCTGAGTTAAGTAAGAGACAAGCTTATGTGCAAACCCCTTCAGAGCTTTCCTGCTAGCAGACTGATGGAGGCTAAGCCTGCAAAGGACAATGCTAAGGGCAACAGAAACTAAATGTCCATACCATGGTATAAAAACACACCAGAAAACAAGACGGGATGTGGAGGGATGGAGCAGCTACTGCAGCAGTGATAATTTGAACATCTGCTGTTATTGTAAGTTTAACTTACACAACTGTACTATGTTCATCATATTGATCACTACTGCAGTAGCATTAGTTATATGGGTAGATTGCCTTACCTTACTGCATCTGAGAGGTGGAAGGAGAAGAATCCAGAATTCCCTGGAGAATGGTCCTAGCAATGCTTGATCTGGATCTAGAGAAGGAATTAAGCTTATAGTGCTTTGTGAAAGTATACACAGAGGATCAGGTAGCAGCTTCTAGAATACTTCTAGAATCCAACCCTTCTTAAAAAGCCATAGGTGAGGTCAAGGCTCTGGTAGAGTGGGCCTTGACCCTGTCTTGAATAGTTTTGTTATGGTGAGTATAACAAAAGGTTACAGCCTTAGACAACTATTTGGAAATTATCTCTTGACACAGGTTGTCCCTTCTTATTATCTTTATAAGAAATGAAAAATTGATCCAAAGATCTGAAAGATTCTGTTTTGTCAAAATAGAATCTGAGTTAGCTCTGGACATTCAGAGTATGCAGTATCCTTTCTCCCTCAATTTTAGGTTCAGGAAAGAAAATGGGAAGATGGATAGTTTACCTTAAATAAACGTGGATGCCACTTTAGGTAGAAAATAAAGATTAGTTCTCAAAGAAACCATGTCCCTATGAAAAATGAGAGAGGGTTGATTCACCATAAGAGCCTGCAACTCAGATACCCTTCTTGCAGAGGTCAGAGCAATCAGTAAAACTGTTAAGAACCTCAAGTCAGCCAGATTTGTTAGTTCAAATGGTGATAGTTTCTCTAACACAAAATTAAGATCTTAAGGAGGAGCCACTGGTTTTCTTGGAGGCCTGTTATGCAAAATCCTTTCCAAGAGCAAGCTGACATGAGACCGCTTTGACAGATGAGCATCCATGAACAGAGATGCTGAAATGGCCAATAAATGAACCTTAACAGAGGAATAAGAACGGCCATAGGATAGTGACACACACAAGCATTGTAAAACCAGAGAACAACTAGCCCTGAATGGGTGCTGGTTATGTTGTTGGCACCAAATAGAAAACCTTTTCCATTTACTAATATATGGTTTTCTAGCATCAGGCCTTCTTATCTCCATTAGTACCTGCTGCACGTCCTCAGAAAACAGGGGCCTAAAGGTATTAAGACCCTATCATCAAGGCGGTCAGTCAAAGTTGTTTGAAGTCAGGATGTATCAAACACCCCTGTTCTTAAGTGAGTAGATCAAGTCTGTGGGAAGCAGCTGGTAATTGCCCCTGGCCATTTACAAAAGAAGGGAGAATCACTTGTTGCCTGAGGAAGAAGGGAATCACTACATTGATCTTGGTGGATGCCTTCTGAATCTTTAGAAATACCCTGGTTATTAGTGGAAAGGGTAGAAAAGCATACAGGAATTTATATGCCCAAAGAAAAGAAAAAGGTATCTGTCTTGTTGGCCTTCTTACATGGATTCCTAGAGCAGAATTTTGCCAATTGATTGTTCAGGGAGGAAGCAAAAAGTCTATTTGTGGAATTCCCCACAGATGGATCACATTTTGGAAGACCTCTGCCTTTGTTTCCATTTGTGAGGGCCTGCTTTTGTCATGCTGAGCTTGTCTGCTATGACAGAAAGTAGCCTGCAGAGTGAGATTGTGCTGTAAAGCTACATCTCATTCTAACATGACTAATTTGCATAGGAGGTAAGATCTGGTCCCCACCTTGTTTGTTTATGTACCACGTCACTGTGGTATTGTCCATAACAACCTGAAGTGGTCCTGGAGACCAAAGGTGATTGAGAGAGTTTAATTATTTGATAACAATATGCATCTCTTTTATATTTATGGGCTTGTGTCTGTGTTTGCTGTCTGTGATACCTTGTGCTTTTTCCCCTTAACACTGTTTCTCAAAGTCTGAGGCATCTGTAATGACTGCTTTGGAGCAGGGGGAGACCTAAATTCAGGGATATTAGAGGTTTCCACCAAGTGATTTCTCTTCTAACAAATCCCAGAACTGGAATCTGAAAAGATGATTGCTGTTAATGGTGGAACCAAAGAGACTTCAGATACCATTGCATCTTTCTCATGCAGAGTCTTGCCAGGGGTATCATGAGAATCATAGATGCCATGAGACCCACAATACTGAGGTATTCTCTTAAAGTGACCAAAGTCTGACTGGAAAACCTTAGAAGCATATCTATCAAAAGATCTATTTTTTCCTGTGGAAGAAAAGTTCTTTGAACTGAAGTGTCTAGGTGATATGCCAAAAAGACAATTCTGTGTGAAGGAGTCAAAAAAGACTTTTGAATGTTCTCTTGGAATCCCAGCTTATGTAAAAGATCTCTCAACCAACAGATATTCATGACATTTTGAAAAAGATTCTGCAAAGATAAGCAAGTCATCTAAATATGGAAAAATGTGGATACCCTGTAGCCTGCAATGAAATATAACTAGAGCTAGACACTTTGTGAACACTCTTGGTGCAGTGGATAGTCCAAACGGTAAGACAGACAACTGATAATGCAATCCAGACACACAAAGCCTTAAGAAGCATCTGAAGTCTGGATGACTAGGGATGTGATGATATGCATCTTTTAAGTCTAGTGTTACCAGGAAACGTGAAAGAGGAAGAAAAGGTAACAGATTTTTAAATGATAACATTTTGAATATGGACGCTATCACAAACAAGACAGCCAGAACTGGTCTCCAAGTATTTTATTTTTTTTTTGTCACTAGGAACACCCTTGAATAAAAACCCTTCCCCACCTGGGAAGGAAGAACTGGTTCTATCACTCCTTGGGACAGCACGTGATGAAGAACATTAGGAAAATTAAAAGAGCCTGATCTGGAGGATGAGAAATAACCCCTGGAAAGGAGAACTTTCCTCCTACTGCCATCTGTAACCCTGATGAATGATTTTCAGAACTCATTTGTCTGAAACAATCTTCTTCTTTTGGCTTTTCCCAGTTAGGAGTCACCACAGTGGATCACCTGTCCGCTCATGATTGGCAGTGGAGTTTTATGGTGTCTTGTTGCCAGCCCGACACCCAACATTCCACAGAAGGCACATACACACTCACACCTAGGGCCAATTTAGAGTGTCCAATCCACCTACAGCATGTCTTTGGATGTGGGAGGAAACCAGAGCACCCAGAGGAAACCCACGTGACCACAGAGAGGACATGCAAACTCCACACAGAAGGCACCCCAGTGAAGGATCAAACCAGGGAACCTCTTGCTGTGAGGTGACAATGCTAACCGCTGCACCACCGTGGCCACCCCATTTGTCTGAAACAATGTGTTATCAAAAAGAAAAATGGAGATTCAGACTTTCTTGATGAAAAAAAGAGGCCGCGTGGGAGGGGTCAAAATGCTTCTTGAATAATCATTCAGACTTTTTGAACCATCCTTGTTTTTTTTTGGGGGGGGGGGTGAGACTTCTTTTAGGAACCTCCTTGCCATTTCTTCTTAAACATCTGTTTGCCTGAATTTTGTTGAGACTGTTTATGGACAACTTGGAAAGGAGGGCTAAAAAAATCTTAGAGATTCCCTGGATCATTCTGTGCCTTTCATCACACTTTTTGATCAGCTCTTCAACAGAGGGACCAGAAACTAAATCGCTATCCAAGAAAGAATTTAAAATCTATTTTTTTCATCACTTGGGAGGATTTGAGACTGCAGCAAACCTCCTCAAAACATTACCAGTGGTCATAGCCCTGGAAGAAGTACCAACAGATTCATATACACACACTGTAAACAATGAGCAGTGACCTATGCAACAGAAGAAACATAAGTTATTTAAAGCAAATGTTTCCTTACAAAAAGAAACTGTAGATAAAACATTCTCATACTTCTACAATTTCTAAGAGCAAACTTTAACATGAGCTTGACAATTCAAAATACTGAAAATCAAAGTTGCAGAAGTGTACACATTTTCCTATGCCTATCAATAGCTTGTCCATCCTTATCAGATAGTTTGGGACTGGAACTAAGTGCTTAACAACAGTGGGATCAACTAAAGCTATATCTGCTGGATCAGGTTTGAGAATAGTGTATACAAATTTTCAAACTGGTAAATTTTATACATCCCATATGCCTTTTTATGGTTAGCTGGCTATCAGAACAATTGCAGGGAGGAACACACACACATCCTCTAAAGCTGACAGAACAGGAGGAATGGATGTAGGTTCTGGCAAATCTTTCTGTAACAATAAATAGTATTTTCTGTGGGACTGAGAAACCTCAGTGTTCTCCCACTGAAAACACTGGCACATTCTAGCAGTAGTCTGTATCAGAAATTTGAGGAAAAAAACCTGTATGTGCCCTTGCATCTTCCTGTTCACATTCAGAACCTTAAATCTGTACAGGAAAAAAGAAATCTTTCTTTTACCAGAAACTACTTAACAATTAGGATGAATGGCCTGAACTAAACCTTGAGCCAGACCCAGTAAACTACTCCTATCCAAAGTAATTTGAGAAGCAATAGTTACACTCTTGGTTTTCTGTATCCTTTTGATAGAAAACATAACAACCATGTTCATAATGGCATCAGCAGCTTCCCCAGGGATGGGTACAGCATTCTGACACAAATGGGAGACCTTTCCTGTTCCCTCTCCCAGGGCCAACAAGAGTGTCTCTCCATTGCCCACCAACAGCTGCAGGGGACATTGCCTATCCCTGGTCAATAGTGGCTGTAGCTGCTACACCAGAGAGATCTGAGGTAAAAGATGAGTGGTCTGAGGTCCAACAAATGGCCACAGCAGTCCAACAAATAGCCACAGCAGAGTCACCCACCTGCATATGAGACAGATTGTTAGCTGTGGTGGTGTCAGAGGCTGTTTACTTAATTTTTTTCTTTTTGTGGTGGGAAGAATGACCGACAGTGGGACCAATCAGTTTCATGGTCAGATGGTGCCTTTTTCATAGGAAAGCCAAGCAGCAATTACCGGTAAGTACTACCAGTTCACAAAAGTAATTTTTTGACAGAAAAAAACACAGTACAATAGCATTTTAAAGTGCTATGCCAGCCCCTCAAAGGAAAAATAAACACAATTTCTCTACATAAAAAATATTTTCAGTTACTTTATATTACTTTTGAATAGGCATGTGCTCCATTTAAAAGTACATTAAAGTCTTGAGGCAGTCCATTAAACCAAAAACACTCCTAGTTTTAAAATAATTTTCCTGAGGAGGAAAGTAATAAAACATCAGCAAAATTAAAAAAAATGGAAGTATTTTTTCCCAAAGGAAACTTATCTAGCTAGCAAAGGAAAGCACAAGCTGACCATCGATTCTTGAAAGCCTCACATGACCATATTCTTTGGCGGCTGTAAGGCTGTGAAGGACTTTACACCTAAACATGTATTTTAGTCAGCTCAGCTCAGGCTGCTTGACATTTTAGGCACATGGAAGGTGCCTTGAAGCTTTGGAAATTGGCCAGCTGTTATATCCTTGGCAGGATATAACACATATTGCTATGGCTACTGAGGCATTGCTCATTATGATGAATATATGCCATCTCCACCTATGAAAAAAATCAGAAGAAACCAGAATAATGAATCAAAGTCCAAACTGTGTTCCTGAAGGACATCACTGAATTCATCAGTGGCACAGAGAGTTGAGGCTACCATTGTCCATGATGGACTACTTTTGTGGTTATTGGCTATATCATTTAGCTGTTGAGCCTAGTAAGTATCTGTAGAATGGCTGAGGGAAGCAATATGTCATTCAGAGGATGAAACTATGGCATTTTTTAACTGAAGCTCATGAACTACACTCATATGAAACAAGAGACGTGTTTGAGAAGATGGAGAACTGGTCAAGTACTGTAGGATGACTGTGTCTGCCCAAGATTACCATGAGTGAAGCTGAAAAATCTATTGAGAGAAATCATAAAATGGGAGATAATGGCAGCCATTAAAGGACTGACCCAGAGTAAAGCACCAGAGCTAGACAATCTAATGACAGAATTCTACAAGGAGTGATCTAGCATCTCCATTGTTAAAATTCTATTTAGAATGTGAAATAAGAGAATCTTTTCTGAGAAATATTAATATATCAAAGGGTTTAATGCTCCTAAAACCAAACAAGAAAAAGACTCAGCCAAATAACTATAGGCCAATATCATTGCTGCAACTGGATTTAAAGATGTATGCTAAAGTCTTAGCAAATAGATTAACAAATCATGAATAGTATTCCAGCAGCAGTAGGAATTTATCAGACATAGGGCAGGTGGTCAGGACTTGGCGAGAGTCTGGCTGAATATACAGAAATTCTGTGCCCTAGGAGATCTAAATACATGTGCTGTACTTGATTTAATTAAATGGCCCTTTATTTACTGTTTGACAGAAAACAATGAATTTTCAAAAAAAAAATATCTTGCAATGTCAACTGCTGGATATTTATTCTAAAGCAATGCTTTCTACAACTGGACAATTATCTTGGACAATAGCACTGATTAGGATCATGAGGCAAGACTGCCCTACTTCCCCTTGTTATTTGTAAAAGCCACCAAATTCTTTATACGATTTTTGAATAAGCATATATCACATTTATTTATACATATCAGTTATTGAGACCTTTTGATTTCAACTAGGTTCACAGATGACTTTGGACTATGACATTCTCACCTTGAGAATAATATTAAAATTGGTTTAGTAGTATTCAAAAATTAGAAAATATTACAGGGTTGGAAATGAATGAACAAAAATATTGATTTTCCTCCTGTTAAAGAAAATATGGTAACAGCATGTTTATATTTAGGGATAGCCATAATATATAATGCAACCTATGTATTTGAATGTAACACTAATTCACTTTACAAAGAAATGAGAGATATAATTTTGGGCTGGAGGAACAGGAAATGTCCCTTTTTAATAAGGTAGAAATGATCAAAATGTATGTTCTTCACAAGTTTCTTTTTCTGTTAAGACACTTTCTGGATTTTCATAAATCATAATATCTAAACAAATTTCAAATATTAATATCAGACTTGCTAAGAGATGGATCCCATCCTAGGATAGTTAGAATAAAGTTAAGGTTATCATCAAAATATAGGGGGGGTGGGTGTAGGTCTTCCAGTTATCAACTGTATCAAGAAGCAGTAACAAAGTTAAGGTTATCATCAAAATATAGGGGAGGTATAGGTATTCCAGTTATCAATAGTATCAAGAAGCAGTAACAAAGTATCAGTATCTCAAAGTCAAATTACACCCCAGATCAATATGATGGTCACTGGAAAATGCTATACTGAAAAATTTATGTGGCAGCAGCATACAGTAAACAGACACTAAGCTATGAAACCTAGGAGACTGGGAAAAGTGGGTAGAAACTAAGTAGGGAAATGGAAGGAATCTGAGAGCAAGAAGTCTACTGGAAATGTATTTAGGGAGCTGGGAATATCAGTGCAGGTTGATGCCCAATTTTCTGGACCAACTGGGCAACAGACCAGAAATGGTATAAATTAGAAACATGCAATCTTAAAACTAATTTGATGCTGAGTTATAAAGATTTGACATCTAGTGTCCAGGCATTACAAGCTAGTGAAGTACAAGATAAGTTAGGAAATGACCAACTACTGTTGTACTTAAAGAAGTGGTCAATTAATAGAGATAAGGTAGATTTAGAATAAGTTGTTTTTATAATGAAATGGATGTTGGGGCATGATTCTAGAGATCTGGAATAAGATGTTACACACTTACGTAGTATAAGAGCAATAGAATAGGATAACAAGATTGCAGAGAGAAAGGAATTATCCAGATATATTACATTGTGAATTTTAACATACCCCCGATACATTACAATACACGCATTTATATTACCTCATTGAAATTTTACTGCATCGAAGCAATAAATGTCGAACACAATTGATCGATGGAGTAAAATATTGAACGAGGATAAAAAAACAAAAAACAACAAAAAAAAAACGAAAGGGTGTTGGCAGGGGCAAGCCCCACTGCACCCCCCACACCCCCCACTACTTAAATATACCAACTCTGAGACCGCACTGCACTGAGGTAAATGGAAATCTCCCCCTATGGAGATTTCCGTTTACCTGGCCAATTCTTCTTTGCTTTCAATATTGTCATGCTGACAATATCAGATTCTATATTATCAGCTTGCGACAATATAATATAGACCCCAATACACAGTGTTCAAACTAATTCATATGTGGCAGTATTCCCCTCTCAGACTGCTTAACTGAGGCAAATTGGCCACATTAGTGTGACAATGATGTCAGGTCTCAGAGGCAGATCACTTGCATGTTATTTGGAGCTACTTATCCTGCAAGAGTTTGTGAGAAAGTTGAGAAAGTTGTAATAGAAGTCATGTATTGGTCGACCTGAAGACAGTTGCCATACAGGGTTTTGTAGAAGACAATGAATATAACTTAGCTAGGATATCACAAATACAGTATTAGTACAACCATCCACATCACAGTAAGGATTAGACTTAGGCTCAGAATGACCACAACTGGCAAAAGTAGAGGAAGAAGCAATAAACAATATGCTTACAGCAAGACAGAATTCAGCCCTACACGTGGTGACTATCTGTAAGTGTTCTTAGGGGCACACAATTGTCAGTAATTATACTCACCCATCAGTAGGAGTACATGTCTTGTGAATGTGCCATATTGGATACTGTGATCCTGTTAGTACAGTAGCTAATAAGTAACCCCTGGATTCAATAAACTCCATGCAAGAATAGTGCTATTCCTGCATGGAGTGAACTGTGTCCATATACCCTTAGCTTTAACAGCAGCGCACCTTGCATATTCATGAAGGCGTGCTGCTGCTATGGCTACATGGACTCAAACACTACTGAGTGCAGAGGGCGTGTTTAGGTAGTGCACGCACATCTAACACACCCCCTGTACTCAGAAAGTGCTGCATGGCATTTTTTACAAGCATTTCAGTGTCTGCGGGCACTGAAATCAAATAAAATGAGTATTTTAGTGTCTGTGGACACTGAAATGGATAGGGGAGCAAGAAATCAATGCAGGGGGTGTGTGGCAGGTTCTGTCACACACCCCCTGCATTGTAAAAGTGCCGTATGGCTATAGCCCTCAACTGTACAGGTTTCCACAGAATGCCCAGATGTCTGCCTCACATACTTCTCAACATCCTACAGCAAGAAAACTGTACAAAGCCATAAATAATGGGGGGACAAAGGCACAAAAATAGGGACACTTTTTAAATATGGCACACACAAACCCAGAAAGTTGATAGACTATAAGTTTTGCATTAGCGCAGACTTCCTGAAGAGTGTGAAGACTGAAACCCAAATGTTTGCCACTATAAAAGTGCTGTATGGCCATAGCCCTCAACTGTACAGGTTTGTGCATAATGCCCAGATGCTTGCCTTACATATCTCTCAACCTCCTAGAGCAAGAAAGCTGTACAAAGCCATAAATAATGGGGGGGGTGCAAAGGCACAAAAATAGGGGCACTTTTTAAATACTGCACTTACAAACTCAGAACGTTGATAG
>NC_056732.1:1691672866-1691710366 GCF_019279795.1 Protopterus annectens | reverse complement strand
TGCTAAGTCACTGGGATGATATAAGGAGTGCAGTTATTAAGTAATGATATAACATACCTCTGAACCTCTTACTGCAAGACATCTGGGCAAAGCAAAACATACTTGGGGACATGGGGCCGGAAAGAGGGACATATCTGACATAAAAGTGTTACAAACTGAAAAAGTTGCTGGTGTTACAGCGTTTGTTGTAACATAACGTCCCTGCAAGATATGATGTCTGAAACATTAACGGATGTCGACATTTACTGACTACAATCCTTACGTTATCCTACTGATTTCTCAAAAACAGATATTGTCTGAGGAACAGATCAACCATAACAGGCAAACCTCTGGGCAGTTTGTGGATATCTGGACAGTTGAGAGGTATGTCAGAGACATATCACTGTCAGACGTTAAGTCACGCAGAAAGTGCATGTCCAGACAAACCCTGTTAATCTAGCAATCCTCTATGTGTATAACAGCAATACTTGCTTACAATCTGTACCCAATTCTGGAGCTTTGTCCCTCATGTTGCTGGGCTGTCTCCACATGTCTTATCCTGAGAGGTATTTCCACCTACCGTCTGTGAAGCTGTAGCCCCCACACCTCCATAATGTCCTCCACACCAGCAAGGAAAAGGGGCAAGGCCCACATGAAAGACTTAATTATAGCACTGTGTTGCTATAGCATTGGCTGATGGAAAGACAACACAGCTGCTCTGGATACAAGTAACAAGTGGGAGACATGGAATGGTGCACAGGCCATCACCTGTTCATGAGCATTACCTACAAAAGGCAAGCTGCTGCCTATGCAACACAGGTCTGAACCCATCTACACAAAGACAGACTGTGACTACACAAACCTAACCATTACCATTATTCTGAGGAAACTCTTCAGCACTATAACAGGTATGTCAATCACGTAAGCTTGTAATGGAATGCAGAAGGAAGTATGCAATTATGCCTAATAGGAAGTTAAACACTAGGTTCCAAAAAGACCTGCTGGACTCACATCCTGCTATCTGGCACCTATGGCCATTCCAGCTTGCCCTGTCTGCATTGATGTGGACCACATCTCTGATCCCTGAGTCACCCCAGCAAAGGTCAGCTTATTTATGACTACTACTGGAGTGTTTGTTGTCCAATACTGAGTGTGACACTGCTAGACCAGCTACCTGGGATGTTGTACATATTCATAATGTCTCCTGTAAATGCTACTATGATACAAATGCTTGTCCTAAAAATGTAAGAGACTTAAATAGGGTATGTGCATAGTACACAACAGGCACAGAAGTGTGTTTGAACTGTATGTTATATACTGAGCCCATAGCTGACAACTGTCCAGAGTTATATAGAGTTATATAGACTGACCACATGTCTGTCTCATATTTGTAGTCATTGCCTCATACAGTTGTGTATTGTCTGTCACATCACTGGCAACCCATTAAAGACTGAAGTCATAACATAATAGCATACATTTGATTGTCAAATGTCATATCCTGTGGAGTAGACCTGTGAATGTGACACTGTCTTTGGTGGCAACTATGTGTTTTTCAGCTAGATTCATAAAGTGGCACTATTTTCCAGCCTTTGCCCACCAGTGACGTATGTCTTTGTGCAGTTGTCTTGCTCTAACAGGACCTAGGTGTCTTAGCATAAAATCCATTTCAATGCAGGCGTACCTTGTCCTGTAGGATGCCGACATTTGTGCAGTCACAGACACCTGCTTTGTAGCTGTGGAGAGCACACTAACCTTGCCAGGTTACTCATCCCATTATACATTTAGACCTAAAATGGAGGACTGCAAAGCCACAGGATGTGGAGTATTGAACATTATCATACACGTACACACCTCTAGGCTGGCCAAACAGTATGATGCATGGGAGACATCCTGAGTGCAATTAACAGTTGACAAAACACCTACTCAAATCATAGCTAGCTACAGGCCTTCAGCCATGACTATGGACATCCACGACACTTATTGGGACTTGCTGGAATCTGTCAGGATTACAATCATCTACCCTGCTTCTGGGTGACTTCAAGTACCCAACCATAGTGTGCATGACCTATGCCATCTGAACATGGATGCAGAGAGATTCCTCAGCTTTGTCAATGGCAATGCAGTGGATCAGCTGGTCAACACTCCTATGACAGCTGGAAATATCGTGTACCGGGTCCTAACCAACATGAGTAGCCAATGTAGTACTCCTATAGTGTCATCCTTCTTGGTAAGATCTGACCACATAGCCATCACTGTTCAGGTCACCATCTCCCCTGCCCCCCCCCCTTTGTCAGGGTCAAAAAAATTAACTTTACACAAATTACTATAAATCTCCTCAGAGCAGATAGAAGTAGCTTTACAGCCAATGCCCCATCAGTTGGAACTAGCAGTAGTGTCCAGGCCCACTCCACAATACTATGTGGGCACCTATATAGTTGGTATGTATTTAGCAATACCTGACAGAACAACATCATCTTCCTCAAGGTAGGGTAAACATCCGTGGTGGACAGCAGCAATACACAAATACCATAATATGTGGAAATAATTGCTAGACAGGGCCAAAAGGAACAGGTGCCTTATTGTAAGCAATGTCACCTTGGTCTGCACAAGCAAATAAGATCACAGGTGAATTATCCTTAGGCTACCTTTGAGTGCAAATTGGACACATCCACCAAGACCAATCACTAGGCCTTCCACACATGTGTCTGCAATCCCAGAGGCAACAAACAAATCTGCTCTGTAGTGGTGGTCAATAACACCACATACACATCTGGCATAGATATAGGCAACCGGCTGCAGTCAGGTGAAGTGCAAACATCATCCCCCCTGTCCCCCCATCGGTACACATGTGCATGCACAGCACCTGCCCCCTCCCCTCATCTTCAGGAAGCAGATCCATAATGCCCTCTCAAAGGCAACACACAGACGTCTCCATAGACCTGATACCATCCTTGGCTGTATCCTACATGAACACAGGATTGGGCTCTCAGATCCATTCCGCACTGTAGTCAGTCAAAGCCTGAGCACCAGTGTCATCCCATCTGCACAGAGAACAGCCACTGTCATCCCTATACAGGAGGATGGAGCAATTCACCAAGCCAGCCAATCATATGCACATCAGCCTACCTTGACTGATCTACAAGGGCATGGAAGGCAATATCAAGGACATTATAAACAGGGATATTGGCAACATCAAAATGCCGGAGCCCTCACACCATGGCATTGTCAAAGGGATATCAGGCCTGTTAAACCTGGTTGACCTCTCTGAAGTGGTCAACAAACACAAGGATGAGGGGAAGATGGTGAACAATGCCTACCTTCACCTAGCCCAAATTTCTCACAATAATCCCAAAGTGGCCAGGATACATATGCGTACACATCTAGGCATCAACCTGTATGGTACCAGATGGGTAGCTAACTGGTCCAATGATAGTATCCACTCAGTCAAAGTGGTGGAACCCACCTCTAGTAGTAGAGTCCTCCAAAGCAGTGTACCCCAAGGATTGGTCTGAGGGCCTCTACTGTTTGAGATATATGTATCTGAGGTGCAGGACAAAAGCAGTGATCTGTGGCTGACCAGGTGTACAGATGCTTGCAAGCTGGCCACTGTCTTACATTCCCCTACTGATGTGAGCATCCCCCAAGAGGCCCTCACCCAATGAATGACTGCTGCAAAAAACATTTCCGCAAACTGAATGGCAGGAGAGGCATCATTCTCCCTGCTGTGGCAGATGCATTCACACTAATTATGACAGCAATAATGTACTGAGCATGCAATCAGGTGTAAGGCAACTTGTGCACCAACATTGGTAGCAACCTGACAGTTTCTCACCATGTGGGTACTATTGTATGGAAGGCTGTTTACATGGCCCACCTCACAAATATGGGTATGTCATCCAGGAACCAGGAGGCCACAAAATCCCTGTGCTCCACCCTTATCATATGCATTACCAAGTAGAATGGCTCTTTTGGCATGTACCTTGCCAAACAAATGCAGCAATTATCGAGACCACAGAGGTTCCTGACAAGGCAAATCCAGGTTTTGTAACACCTATCCAACACAGGCAGGCTGAAAGCCCTGTTCCTGTACTCAGTCTCATACAGACTCATAGGTGACCTGTGTCTGTCATACAAGGTCATTTCCAAACCAGCATTGATGTGTTTCTGCATATTTGTAAGACAAACCCCACTCACACATCATGCACGCAAGGCCCTCACCTGGTCTGTGACATGTATAGTACTTGTTGTTGGGATAGTGTAGTGTCCCACACAATACACTGTTTGCAAAATAAACATGTCTAGCAGAGTACGTGTATAGCCCTCTTAAAGAAGAAGCTGGCCAACTGCATGGGAAATGGATGGGACACCCCTGGGATTCCATGCATGTACCAACTGGACAGGGGAAGCAGGTGCTGGATTGGGAAGGACATGGACAAAAGTCTGGGCCAGGCTTATGAGGACATTAGGACCAATAGCCTGGTATCATTTTATGAGGCTATGCACCTAGTACTTTACATGTTTCCTGTATGTATTGCAGACTATCCTGCAATGTTGTCTGAAATGAATCACTGTGAGTCTGAACTGTGTAGGTACTGCAGTGATAGTCTATAGTTGTGTTCCTTCATCAGTTATCATCATATATCATTACACCTTATCATTGTGTGTGGTCTGTATAGCAGTAAGTCAGCTCTTATAGTACATACATATGCACATGGTAACACTATATAGCTCACTCCAATAGCCTTGGTCTTGGCCACAATTTGTTGTAGGCCTTACAGTAGCAGTGAAAGAGATGGATTGTGGCAGGCAGAACTATTGTAAGGTCTGCCCTGAATGGCCCATAAGTGTCACAGCTGTGCTAGGCTGTACCAGGAGTGCATGTGTGTGTGTGTGTGTGTGTGTGTGTGTGTGTGTGTGTGTGTGTGTGTGTGTGTGTGTGTGTGTGTTTGTGTGTGTGTGTGTGTGTGTGTGTGTGTGTGTGTGTCTATATATCAGCAAACATAATACTGCAGGATATTAATTCACATATGTTGTCTTCCCCTCTCAGGTGAACACAGGGGTTGGTGTCCCTCCCCCCACAACTTGATGTCAGTGTCCTAGAAGACTCCCATGATGATGGTGGTCATAGTGAGGCACAGGTGGGGTTGTTGGTGCCTGAATCTGTGCCATTGTTTGGTATCCCACTTTCATCCGACATGTCCCCACAGACAGTCAGTATGTCCACACATACCCAGTCCCCAGCAGCCACGGATAATGGACAGATTAAGAGTGGTGGCATGGAACAGGCTAGTGTATATAGTATGGTGACTGAGAGTGTAAACACCAGCCATAGGCAGAGAGCAGGTGAGATCACACACAGGCAGATGGACAGGGGTGCTTGACAGAGAGCTGCTGCCCATCAAGGCCTTGTCACAAGTGCCACAGCAGGTGTCACTAGATGCATGTTATGGTCCATCATGGAGGCACAGGCGTGTATTGACTGCAACACAGACAGATGTTCAGGGTCATGAATGCAGTGCTCTCTGCCATGCGTCACGACTTCCACAGCATTTGAGATGCCATACGTCATCTTGCCAATGTCGTGGATAGACAGTGGGGTGAGACATTATCACTGCTTGACCATGAAATGTCTGTGCTTGAGCATGCGGTGGGAGTAGGGCATCGGCCAGATGAACATTGGTCAGCAACATGATCAGCTGTGAGCCCACATGGCCATGCACATTCACAGTGTACCAACAGCACTACCAAAGGGAGGGTGCTGTCCACACAACACCGTAGCAGGCCATAGGCATGGTGCCCTGGCCAGTCCCATCAGGGACGCAGATCCAGCAGACAGCAGTCACCATCAGGGAGTAGTACCACATCTGTTCTTGGGCCTGGCAGTGCCGGTGATACTCCTGGCAAAACCAGCTACTGCGTCCCTGCCGGGAGATGGTGAACCATACATCTTGCTATGTGCAGTCAACAGCTGTCCAACATAGCCCTGTGTCAGGCATCCACATCACTTGATGGTGTGCAGACAAACGCTCACACATCTGTATCACAGGCAAGTCACTACTAGACATGCACAGCTCCTCTGCTTGGCCCAGTTGAACATAACCCCTCCACACACACACACACACACACACACACACACACACACACACACACACACACACACACACACACACACACACACACACACACACACACACACACACACACACACACACACACACACACACACACATAATGTCAGCCATATGGCCCAGCTTAGGCCTCTGGCAATCCAACACCACACCCTGTGCATGTGATGATACCTGTGCCACAAGCCTGTTATCCATGCCATCGATGCATGGACATGCTCATATGGGTCTGATGCACAGGGTGACTATGGTACAGTGTAGCAATGTCATGCTGTGTAAGGTGCTTTCTGCTGGCAGTAGTTATGAGTACACATCAAGGTGTATGTACCTTGTTAGCCATGATGCACTATTGCTGTTAGTACTGCTGACTGACTGTAGTGTCATGTACTGTATTTGGGATGTGTTCCAGGTGTCTGTGTGTCTGCAGTCTGTGGGGCTGCTGACAGTAGCAATGATGAGTAAGGCAGAGTTTAAACACAGTGACCTTTTCATAGCCAAGGTACAGCTGTATATGTATATGTTTAACAGGTGTGTTTACATGAAACAGTGTGTGAGGGGCAATTGTGGCAGACAGTGTGACTTTGGATACATACCTTTGACACAGCCACCTAGCCTTTATACGTGTCATCTGGGTGTTCTGTAGGACTGCAAGCTCACACATACAGAGGAGGTTACGTGCGTACTGTCACTAGTTGCCTCACAAGCTTAGCCATTACTTTAACTGCAACAGATTCAGCTATCAACACCTGTTGCCTCTGCCATTTCTATCACATCCACTCGACCATCATGCAGTTGATGAAGGTATGCCTGGTACTATGTATGACAGGTTTGGGGTATGTATTCCTGACCCAGGTCAGCCTGTGTTAGTCTAACTTGACAATCATCAGCATGTGTTTCTGCTATCTCATATGCATGTCTGGCCTTTTGTGCTGGTAGTGCACACAGAATCATAGTCCTGTACATGGGGCAGCTGACGAAGGGCTGAGCACAGCCCCTACATGCACAATCTTATGAATGATAGTGCTAGATACATAACACAGATAGCACAGTGGTCCTGTAGTGAAGCAGAGTCTGACACTACTATTGAAGTGGGTGACAATTGCAGGGGCTGTTAGGATTGCCATTGGTGGGTTCAGAGGGCCTTAACATGTTAGCGCTATTTGACACACACACACACACACACACACACACACACACACACACACACACACACACACACACACACACACACACACACACACACATGCACACCGCTACATGGGGACATGCATTGAGACACACATGCACATGGAGGTGACACTTATCAGAGTAGATGACTAACCCATCTATTAATGTACAATACACAGTGATACAACCATTGCACCACAGTGGATTGTTGTTACTAACTGTGTAACTGTGCTTGTACTGTGGATGACATCTGTATGGGCTGACACTAGGTTGGCAATGGGGGAGTTCACAGGGTGGAAGAGGCACACAAAATGGTATAGGCATCACATACACACACTGAAGACAGCCACAGGGGCTGTGCATACAAAAACATATACACAGTTGCCAATAGACATATTAGTAACCTTACATATCCACTTGTATGTAATATAGTGCTGCGTACACATGATATGCTCCACATAGATTATATGCTTAGGACATAACATACAACCTCTTATAACAGGTAATCTTGCGAATGCCTTCATGGATGGTGGGATAATCCACCAGACATAGCAATTGGTCTCGTCTACTGTTCCTACAAACCTGCACGAGTGATAGAGTGACAGACTTTGTATCAGCATGATGCATCAGTCAGGTATGATGTCTGATGCTGGCATGTGTGTCAGTATGGTAACTGTGACATGTTTGGCAATGATATCATAGGAATGCTCATTGTTAGGGGACACAGATCACATATAGGTTGCAAATGTGGCTATCTCATGTACATCTATAAAGATGACTGGTATGGGCTCTATAGTGTTACATGCTGCACATGAGGCAGATGCTATTAACAGGGTCTTTAAAGTAAAGTCATGGGTAGAGGGTCAACAGGCCTTAACATGGTATAACCTACACACACAACTGCCACAGAAGATATGCTTCACACACACTGCTATAGTTGTCGGTATTGAGATTAGAACCCCTACCTATCTAAGTATTTCCACTGTAGTATTACACAGTTATTGCACATACCACAGAGCTTAGAGGGCTAACAAGTGTATACCAGTACATCTAAGGTGAATGACATTAGCAGGCCTTGTAAAGTAGGGCAATGGGACATGTACTGGGTGGTACATGCCTCAAAATGGTATAAACCACACCAACAGAGTTTATGATTCTCACCCAAACACACGGGGATGACATCAGTGATACATGCACAGGGAGTACCACAGTTGCCAGTATTGACTTTAGAACCTCTAACTTATCTAGTTATGTGTACTACAGTTTTACACAGTTATTACATGCATCGTGGAGCTTATAGGATTTAATAGTGTCGCAAGGTATGTCTAAGGTGATTACATTAAGAGCCCTTGTAAAGTATGGCAATGGGAAATGTACTGGGTAGGAAGGGCATCAAAATACATTACCCTACCAACATCTTCACTGACACATACACACACACACACACACACACACACACACACACACACACACACACACACACACACACACACACACGCACACACACACACACACACACACACACACACACACACACACACACACACACACACACACGCACACACACACACACACACACACACACACACACACACACACACACACACACACACACACACACACACACACACACACACACATTTGGCACAGCTGAGTGTAGAACCCTTGCCTATCTGGTTATCTGTACTATACTGTTATTAAGTTATTACACACACCGTGGAGCTTACAGGGGTGAGTGCTGTCCAAAGGTACTTCTAAGGGCAATGACATCAGCAGGACTGCTAAAATAGGGCACTGGGAACTGTTGTGGTTGGGAAAGTCCTCAAACTAAAAGTAGAGCCAACCAAAACTGGCAAAAGCACAACACCATATACAGGCTCCAAAACCTTATTTTAATGTTGCACACAATAAAATAAACTGTTAAGATGCCAACAGTGCACTGGATACAATCCACGTTAAGCGCTTTCACTTAGGTCAATCCCAAGCTTCATCAGAACATGGAATAAAAACTATTAGGCACATTATACAAATTCAAAAAAATGTCAACCAATAATTAAACTTCATGTATAATTAATTAGCTTAAATCAATCAAAGTTCTCTATAGCAACCTCATCATCTTGCCATTACTTAAAACGGTGTTTATGTATATGTTGCTGTAACTGGTCCATTCTGTTTAAAACCTTTAAAAAGAAAAATAAATGCACTTTTTTAAAACATTTTATTCTTGCCCTTCTAAACCTTGGCTGCCCTCAATTTAAGGACACTATTAATACTTAGATGGTCATTTAGACCAGGTCTTTTGTTGAATCCAGTCTAAGCTGCCAGTAAAGTTCTTTATATTCTACGTGGGCTTCCCACAACCCACCCCTAGCATCATGTCTTACTTGTTCCAGTACGGAGAACTTAAATCTACAATCCCTGCACTGTCTATGATGTCTATATAGAGCATCCGTGTCTTTTTTGGGGGGAAATTTCATATAGATGCTCATATATTCAAGTTTTTAAGGGTCTCTCTGTATTTCCTACATAAAAGCTGTAACATGTTTGGCAAATACTAATATATACAACCCCTTTACTGCTACAATTAAAATGTTCATTAAACTTTATTTTAAACTTTCTAGAGGGAATAGTAATATTCTCTTGTTCCAAAATGCTGTTACGTTGTTGGCAGAACCCACACCTATACGTTGCCTCAATCTTTTGGGATATAACTACACTATTCTCAGTGCTGTGGTTTTCCAACATCTCCTTTATGTTCATATCTCTCTTTTTAATAAATATCAGTGTTTGTGGAGCAGCTCCAGACTTGAACCCCTGGCTAAATATAATGACAAAACCTTGAAAGGTATATAACAAGGTATATAACATCTTTAAAACATATTTCCAGGGACTTAAGTAAAGTTACTGATGACAAATATGAATAGGATTTATGTATGGTAAATATTGAGATAATATAATTATTCCCTAGTATCTCCTATTTAGAGGGGATAGATTGGTTTCAGGATATTTTGATTGAAGTAAATTATCTAAGCAATGAGCAGAGGAACTTAATTGAATTCATGGAAATAATACTAAAAAATAACTGTATGTGCTTTTCTGGGGAATATTACAAACAAGAGAAGGGGGGTGGCCATGGGAGGCCCATCTGCCCCCTTGTATGTAAATTTGGTCCTATATTACTAGGAGAGGAAATCTATTTTTGCAACTCCTTGGAATAAGAACATTTCTTTATATACCAGATTTTTAGATGATAGTTGTCTTTTCTAGAAGGGCACACAAACCCAGTTAGTCCAATTTTTGGAATATATTGGGACTACAGCTTCTTTTTTGAAATTTGCCTGGCATACATCAGAAGAATTAATTAATTATCTAGATGTGACTATATATAAGAACTGTGAAGAAAAGAAATTTCATTCCAAGATCTATCGAAAACCCACACACTCTAACTCATATTTACATTTCGAGAGTGAGCACCCCTATAATCAAAAGAAGGGTATTATTAAGGGGCAATTGATCAGGGCATCAAGGATGTGCAGCGAGGACTGGGTTTTCTTGGAGGAAATGAAGATAATGAAGGAATTTTTTGTTGAGAGAAGTTACCGCAAAAATTTGGTCAACCAGCTAATGAGGGAAGTTAATAATGGAAGGAAGGGGAAATATGACCCAATCTTGGGGAAAACTCTATTACAGGCTAACCAGAATGTAGACAATAAGAGTTCCCAGTATGATGTGGCATTTATCCACACACATAAGATTCACTCATGGGAAATTGAGAACATTTTTAGGAAATATTGTAAATTATTGACTATAAACAATGAAACCAACAAAGTTATTCCACCAACACCGATATTTATTAAGAAGAGAGATATGAACATAAAAGAGATGTTGGAAAACCACGGCACTGAGAATAGTGTAGTTAGATCCCAAAAGATTGGGGGAACGTATAGGTGTGGGTTCTGCAAACAATGTAACAGCATTTTGGAACAAGAGAGTATTACTATTCCATCTAGAAAGTTTAAAATGAAGTTTAATAAACATTTTAATTGTAACAGTAAAGGGGTTGTATATTCTAATATTTGCCAAACATGTTACAGCTTTTATGTAGGCAAGACAGAGAGACCCTTGAAAAGACGAATATATGAGCATCTATATGAAATTTCCCAGAAAAAAGGCACAAATGCTCTATATAGACATCATAGACAGTGCATAGATTGTAGATTTAAGTTCTAAGTACTGGCACAAGTAAGACAAGAATCTAGGAGTGGGTTGTGGGAAGCCCGCTTAGAATATAAGGAACTTTACTGGCAGCTTAGACTGGATTCAATGAAAAAAAACTGGTATAAATGACCATTTAAGTATTAAAAGTGTCCTTAAATTGATGGCAGCTAAGCTTTAGAAGGGCAAGAATAACATTTTTTAAAAAAAAGTGTATTTATTTTTATTTTGAAGGGTTTTAAACAGAATGGACCAGTTACAGCAATATATACATAAACACTGTTTTAAGTAGTGGCAAAATGATGAGGATGCTATAGAGAACTTTGAGTGATTTAAACTAATTAATTATACATGAGGTTTAATTATTGGTTAACATTTTTTTTTTGAATTTGTATAAATGTGCCTAATAGTTTTTATTCCATGTTCTGATGAAGCTTGTGATTGACCTAAGTGAAAGCACTTAATGTGGTTTATATCCAGTGCACTGTTTGTATTTTAACAGTTTATTTTATTGTGTGGAACATTAAAATAAGGTTTTGGAGCCTGTATATGGTGTTGTGCTTTCTAAAGTCTTCAAACTACTTCAGCCTACAAACATACACTTAACAACTCTTGTACATACATTTATACACACACTCACACACATTTGCCAGACCAGAGAATAGAATCCCTGCCTATCTAGTTATTTGTATGATAGTGTTACACAATTATCTCATGTGCTACAGAGCTTACAGGGCTGACACTTGCACAAAGGTACTTATAAGGTGAATGACATCAGCAGGATTTTTAAAGTAGGGCACTGGGTGGGAAAGTCCTCAAAATACTTCATTCTACAAACATAATAACTTACATGCAGTTATACACAAACATATGCCAGACATGCAAATAGAACCCCTGCCTATCTAGTTATTTGTACTATAGTGCTATACAGTTATCACACATGCTACAGTGCTTATAGGGCTGACAAGTGCCCAAAGGTGCTTCTAAGGTGAATGATAGCAGGACTGCTAAAGTTGGTTACTGGGATGTGTACTGGTTGGGAAAGTCCATAAAATACTTCAGCCTACAAACATACACAGACTTGTGCACACAAGTCTACACACATTTGCCAGAACTGGTAACAGAACTCCTGCCTATCTAGTTAATTGTACTATATTGTTACATAGTTATCGCATGCACCACGGACCTTATAGGGCTGAGGTTGTGCAAATGAACTTCTAAGGGGAATGATATCAGCAGGACTGCTAAAGTGGGGCACTGAGAAGTGTGTACACTGTAGGAATGACCTAAAACTGTTTCACCTACAATCACACACACACACACACACACACACACACACACACACACACACACACACACACACACACACACACACATGCCAGGACTGAGATTAGAACTCCTACCTATTTAGTTATTTCTACTATAGTGCTACACAGTTATTGCATGTGCTACAGAGCTTATAAGGCTAATAGGTGTCCAATGGTACTTCTAATGTGAATGACAGCACCAGATCTTGTAAAGTAGAGCAATGGGAAGTGTACTGAGTGGGAACAGCCTCCTAATACTTAGCCCTACAGACAGACACACATACACACACACACACACACACACACACACACACACACACACACACACACACACACACACACACACACACACACACACACACACACACACAGACACACAGAGGCAGGTAATGTGATATTATAACCCACACCTCAGTACTATTACACAATGCAGCTCTACTTCATGCTGGCATGTGCAACTGGTTACAACCGGTATGCCACTGTCGGCAGCAGGACATAACTCTATGCCATTCAGGGTATCTGTGTGCATGACTCACTCTGTGTGTTTCCCCTTATGTCTCTCTATCACTGTCTGTCTCTATCTTCCCCACATCTATGTGTGTGCATGCTTGACATATTGTTGTCTGTTGCCCATATATATGTCTGTGTATCACACACAGCAGATGCAGATATATCACATATGGGCCACCTACAGCTAGCTGAGGGTAATCCTGTCTGATGGGTGTGTGTAGGGACAGTCAAGGTGCACACAGGTGTCTGTATGCAAAGACATATATGCACAATACAGTTATATAGTCCGATGTGGGTTCCAACATGGTCTGTGATTTTCTAAGTGTAGGAACATGCCTAGTGTGACCTTCTATAGTGAGAGTGGGACTCCATTCCAGAGATAGGTGTACTCTGGTCCGAGGTTTTGTGTGCTACAGTCATACCTCTCAAAAGTAAACAGGACTTTCCTTGAGATACTGGGTTTGTTTTAGCAGACATTTTCTGACATTTCTGAAGTCTGACACTGCAATGTATTGTGTCATTACCTAGTGACAGACATCCTCAGATCATCACAGTGCTTCATTAGAGGTATACAAGATGTATGATGCACAGACCAATATTATGAGCACAACTATATACATTCCTGCCCAAAAAGGCCATTTGAGAGGTGTGGCTACAGCTGGCTGACTGATGAAGGTATGTAAACAGTCCAGCAACTTGGTGATATACTGGCTGGGGATTTTCTGCTTGTGTGATATTCTTCTTAGCTGAAAAGTCATATCCTGGTGTCCATACCTCTCAACTCTACAGTTTTTGGCAGAATGTCCAGGTGTTTGTCTAGAGGTTTCATCCAGTCTGCATACATTTGTGTTTTTATGCCAAGTTAGTTGCATATAATTGAAGACTGATGTTACAAAATGACAAACATTAGTGTTTCAGACTTCATAAACTTCAGACAATTCCTGCTAATGCAAAACTCCTTATCCTACCAACCTTCTCAACATGTAAGGGCAATATTTACAACACATGCCTATCACTGTGCCTTTGTCCCACTTTTATTTATGACCTTGTCCAGATGTCTTACTGTCAGAGGTTAGGAGGTATGGGTGTGGGTACAGAGTGCATTCTACTGTGCAGAAATGTCATTATATGTTTAGTATATTCCACATAGCACTGTGACTTCCAGGTATGTCAGTGGCACAGCAGTACAGAGTAATGTGGTGAACCACTGACAGAGTGTTGTGTATAGGTTGATAGGTTGCTATGATGTTAGTAGGGCATTGGCCCTGAAGCCCTTATAATCCATGCAGACAAGAGTGTAGCCCATGTTGCAACATGTCAGCACACAGAGCCCCTGTCTAGCAGGGACACAGGTGGGATCACAGGACTGTAGTTTGTGTTTCCCATACAGTTATACAGGGAGCACATCACTAGGGGTGTTGATGCAATTGGCTTGCTGTTGACAGGGAGTGTATTCCACAGATGGGGTAGTGTGTGGTACATGTAACTGTCACACCGACAAACCATACTGATATCACAGCCCAGGTTGATGCTGCGCCTAGAGGCTGATGGAGTGAGCCTTAAGTTCCAAATGTGCAACAGTCCCATCAAGGCAGGGTCTGGATTGCTTTGTATGCCAGACAGGGGTCACCTCAGCAGAGTCTGTATGGAACGGGGTAGAAGAACAGTGCTGTTATCCTATCTGTGCACTGTAGGTGTTTGGGGTTTGGGGTAAGGCCTTAATATTTGCAAGACCCTGGTGTGTGGAGTCTACATTGTCTGTGGTGTGTATGTTTGTGGGGTTCTCATGTGATTTTGCCTCTGAGGTGTCCATTGTTTGGGTTTTGTTTTGTTGCAGACCTCCACTTACATGGGTGTGTGTTGTGTATTTACAGGTAATGTTTACTGACTCCTTACACTGCATGGCACCTATGTTACTGCATAATCTGTTCTGGTGTGCACATTCTCCATTTGTCTGGCCAGTGGCTCTCCTTCCCCTTATGTGTGTCTCTATGTCCTTTTGTAGTCCAGTCACAGGGTTTGGCCACAGTGGCTGCTGTTATGTAGTTGTAATTCTGATGTGGGTGGGGTACGTGCCGTTACATCGCACATAGGGTTGTGGACTTCACACCTCTGAGTGTACCCATTTAGTAGGTTCTCCATCATTGCACCACTCTATTTATTATTTATTTATTTAACATTTGTGGTCCTTGCTGTGGTCCTTAGACAGTTTGTGTTGCTATATGTTACTATGAGGCTACATGTGGATCTAGCTGTCATACCATCACAGGCTGACATCTGCGCAGGCCCAAATATGACAGTCAGACAAAGGCTTACACATGGGGACAGGGTGTTAATACTGTTCTGCCAAACACAGACAGTTGGGAGACCGGTTTGGTAATTGCTTGTTTGCTCTTATGGGTTTGACGTCTGCTTCCCCACTGTCTGCTGTTGCTGTTTTGACATGACCCTTTCTTGTTTTGCAAATAGTTGGCAGGCAAATGTAATGTTAGGACAAGCCGAACAGATATACAAGGCATACTTGTGCTCCTTCTGTGACAACCTGTGTCATTCCAGGGGTATGGCTTTGGCCAGTGACATGCTGTCAGTCCTGACACAGAAAGGTGGCAGCCTTTTATACACTGGAAGTACACTGACCTTCGGGTACCTGTTGTCCTACTAGGCACCATACCTCTCAACTTCTAAGAGCCAGACATCTGGACAAAGCCATAAGTGATTGGAGGACAGAGGCCTAAATATAGGGACCATTTTTAAGTATTGGCCTTTCAAACCTAGAAAGGTGATTCACTAACAGGTTTTGCATTAGCATGCATGTTTCTATAGGGTATGAAGTCTGATACTATAATCTTTCATTATTTTCTGACCTTAGTCTTGTGTGATTTGCCAGTGAATTGCCAGACAACCACTATTTCATGTTATACATACTACACTTATGATGCAAACCTCTCGACATTCTGCAATAGGTCTGTAGAGTTGAGAGGTATGGTAGGCACTGTGTAGGTTACTCCAAACTGTGTACTGTCCATATATGTGGCCCCCTGTCCATGACCTGTACAGCTTAGCAATCCTGCATTAACAGATATTGACATCTGGACAATGTGTACAACTCCTACCATAGGTGTAGCTGACATGCAGAATACTTGGTACTGTTGTTCTTGGAACATGGCCCTGTCAAAGACAACACTGTACCTAGGCCACTACAACGCAACAGCCAGAAGTAAGTGCTGGCCACATCCTGACAGTATTAACCACACACATACATAGCTCATTGACACCTGCATATTGTGGACATGCAACAAGTTATCATGTTAATTGGGACAGCCCTGGCAATGTGTGCTCTGCTGCTATTTCCCTGCAAACATACATGTTACTGCATTTCTATGGGAATATGGGTGTGGGGGGCACACCTGTCAGCTGTACACATTTGCACAGACTGTGCTGATATTTGCTTTACATTTTGGTTCCAGTCAGCATAGTATTGTGCCCTGCCTTGGAGACTAGAGGCATATCACTAAAGACCACAATTCAGATTGTAATAGTATACATTTGAGTTTCAAACTTCTTACCCTTCAGAGCCTTACTGCAACTGCAAGACCTGCTGTAATATCACTGTGTAAGTCTGTAGGGGGTATTTCATCATTGTCGCCATTTGTGGGCCTTTGCCAGACATTTCTTTATGGTTTACTATGGATGACTTGCTGAGTCAGGCTGAGGAGTGAGTATGGGACCCCCACACTGACATCCATACCTGTGACATATGATCCCCCAGTTAGTTGCCCCCCCCCCCCACATATACTGTAGTGGGATTTGTCACCTTGGGTACTACTGCATAATGTGGGGAGACCAGTAATTGTCAAACATTTCCTGGTGTCCCACATAGCTGTCAGTTGTCTGCTGCTATTCCAGTAGGACACCCCTTTCCCTTGCATGCATGCAGCGATACTATAGATATACTACCAAAACATACTAATCCATTCATTTGTTGTTAAGAAGACTGACTTACCTTGTGCCTGCTGCAGTTGTGAAGATGCTGCTTGAGTGCTGCCTATGTTGAATGCACACAGTACGCTGCCTATGCATGGTAAGGTACAGGTAGAGTGATGTATGTGTCATCCATTATAGTGTGTGTGAGAGTTAGACAGAGGTGTCAGTCCCTGGGTCCCTACAGTGTCAATGTGTGTGCTATGCGTTGCCTCTTTGCCAAGGCCAGGGCATACTGGGCATGCCTCCATCTGCCTACAGGAGCTGGCTCAGGGGGATTCCTCCTCTGAGACCTTCTGAGCCTGTGGGGACCTTGGCAATGGAGGGCTGTGTGGCCTTTCCCCATGATGCTCCTGCTGCAGCTGTTTCCACAGGATCGTATTGTGTAGCATGGCACATGCTATGAACATATGTGCACATGTGGCTGGAGAATACTACAGGGGTCCAGCAGATATGTCAAGGCAGTGGAACCTTGACTTGAGCATCCCAAACACATGTTCTATAATGATCCTGGTTTGTGCGTGTGCCTCTTTATGGCATTCTTGAGTGGGTGTGTCCGCATTTCTGATGGGAGTCATAATCCACAGCTCCAGTGCATAGCCAGCATCCCCCACCAGATGGTCATACAGGATGTCTCCCCTGGTAAATCCCTGATACAGCTGTGAGGAATGCCAGATGTAGGAGTCATGATAGTTTCCAGGGCTGCCAGCACACACATTAATGATAATGCCCTGGGCATTGCACATGACTTGTCAGTTGATAGATTGAAAGCCCTTGTGGTTTAAGTAGACCCTACCCTGTTCACTGGGTAGTGCTTAGATGTGGATGTGCATGCAGTCTATGGTACCCAGTACCTCTGGGTAGTCTGCTACACAGTGGAAGAGGAGCATATTGCCGGTCCTCTCCTCACAGGAAATAAATGTGCTCACCGGGATGTGGTAACATGGCATCCAGGAACTGGTGGAGTACTCTGAATACAAATGCCTATGAGACCCCCATGATGTCCCCAGTAGATCTTTGGAAAGTACCGGTAGCTAATATTCTTAAGGCTACACATACCTTGGTATCCACTGGGATGGGTTCCCCTCTGTTGGCTCTGGGTTTGAGGTGAGGCCAGCACAGCTCGATGAGTTGCTGAAGTATGTCCCTGTCCACCCTGTAGTGCTCTACTATCTCCAGATCATGTAGCCCCTGGTAGGTTACCCTGGGTCTGAACACTCTTCTCCTCCTCCTCCTCAGTCTTGGACAGTTGTCAGCATTATCCTCCTCACTGCTCTCAGCCTCTAGCACATACTGATGTATACAAGCAACAGCAGCCCCTAACATTTTGTCAGTTAAAATTTCCCTGAGTGTTTACACCAATATTACAGAGTTTGTGGGAAAAACCAGACCGAAAGGCGTTTGCACAGTTTATACTGTTGTGCTGCAGATGCTGCCTGTATGATTGGCTGGCTCTGATACATTCCACCTGCCTGCTATATTATTTGCACTTGATTACTTTTATTCTGCTATTTACCTTTTTTTTTCCCTTCCCATTTCCGCCCCTTTTAAGCTCCGAAGGGCACCACGCAAACCTGTGACCAAATATAAACAGTTCTGCTAATTCCATTTTTTGTTTGTTTGTTTGTTTTTTTGTTTTAGACCTGGTGCATGCTTAAACGTCCAAAATCAGCCCCCCCAAAAACTTTGATTTTCATATTTTTCCAACACTTTTCCATGGCAATGGCCATATTTTTGGCCATTGGCATGCCTAATGATTATAATACATGCTTTACTTTGAGCTGTCATGCCTCCATTTTGATTTTCGCAGAAATGTACTCAGTTAGAAACCGAATACATTTCTACACCTCACACTGTTCTGGCACAGATGCCTGTCTGTTTACTGAATCACTAATTCACCTCATTTGCATGGTTTTCACCAGCAAATGAGGTAATTAGCATTATTCAGTGGTGTCCCCCAGCCTTACTTACTGGATTGTTCGGCGGCCATATTCCATGCAGGAGCTGCTGCACTATTCCTGCATGGAAAAAAGCCTTTATTGAATCCCGGGGCAAGTGTCAGAGGTGAAACCACTTCGTAGGGGTTTGTTTTACCTAACCAGATGCTGTGAACACTTGCAACTGTTCTAAGTAGTTCTCAGCTGCATGCAACCCTGCTGAGGAATATGCACTATCATGTAGTCACAGCGCCCAGCAAAGTAGAGCAACAGTATTCACCAACACACTGAACTTAAAAAAACACACACACACACGCACACACGCACACACACACACACACACACACACACACACACACACACACACACACACACACACACACACACACACACACACAGAGTGGCCAATCAAAAAATATACTGGCCCTGCAATCGTTAGCAAATTTTACCCAGAGCAAAAGCAACACCCTCTTCTCTCCCTGGCAGGTAACTTGCTAAACCAGTTCTAAATGCAAAACTCCATCACAACATTAACAATATAGTCAAGTACATAAAATCATCAATGGCGCACACTAATTTAAGTGTAAACACAGAAAAGTGTTCCTTCCTGATATAGTGAGTTTGGTTCTGAGGTATATCTAATTAGGTATCCACAGGATTTCTTGTGCAGACACAGCCCGTCTAACTACAGCTAAGTTAAGGAAGTGGTCTAGCCATATTCCAAGGTACATGAAGGCTGTAGTAGTTTCTATGGTGGTGGTTTTCACATCTTTAATCTCAATAGAGTAATGTAGTTTTGCTAGTTTTTGAAGAATGCTGACTAGCACAGCTTTAGTTTTTGAAGGGCTGAGTAGTAAGTTGTGATGGATTAGCCACTGGTTGAGGTTTTGGAGGTTGTCTTGTAGCTTCGGCCTCTCCATTCCTTCTTACTCACGTGTGCCAACCCCCTGCACTTTGCCTTACAAAAAACTCTTTCTCTAATTGTACCACTACAAAAGACATTCAAATGCTAATCCTAGCCTGCAAACACTTGCACATATAAACCCTAATTAATGTGAAAACTTTCATTGCATCCAAAATTTCCAACATTAGAAACAAAAACAAAAGTAACCTGCATCCAAACAAACATAACACAGCCTACTACATGTCAGTTTCCCACCTATTGACATTCTGTATTCATCAAGCTACCCTTTCCACCAAAAAAGTGCAGCACATCTGACAGTTCAGAAAAGCACTTTCAACAATTTCACACACAACCGTACACATGTATGTTAATTTACTCTGAGATCAATTTTTTTCAAAAATTCCCTGTTTTCACAGTTACAAACATTGTCAGTTTTGCAGCTCACATTTGTGTCAAAATAAGAATTCTAAATGATACTGTAATCTCAGACTTATAAACAATCAGAGAAATGTGCATGTATTCATGCTTCAGAATGCTAAACACAACACTAGAATTCTTTGAGATACTTGCAAATTTGTGCCCCCTAATTCTACAGTCTTTGGAATGGCCAGAGTGCCCTCCCTGCCTATACTTCTAGAATTTCCACTGAAGCTTGTCTGTGAGCTGTATATAAGCAGTCAGCTTATGCTCCCATAACCATTTAGTAATTCTTTTAGCAAATCTGATAAGCATGCACTACCAATCTCTAATGCCAGCATTTGGCTTATTCGATGAATTTGTCTTCTCATTTTTTTTTTGTCCATCGAGGAAAATAGTTGGTGGGTACCATGCTGTGAGGACACTAGAGTTCATTCCAAAGGTATGGTCAAAGTGAGTACTTTTTGCACCTCTGTCTTTCTCTCTCCCTTTTTTCAGTGTCTGCTTGCTTTTCTGTATGTGTATGTGTTATATTTCTAAAGAATTTTGTAACATTTCTTACATAAAATGATTGGAAAATTTGCACTATGTTTTATTTAGTTTACAGGACAAGGAGTTATTTACAGCCTCTGATAAAGAACTCGGAGAGTTGGATGATGGTCTGGCTAAAGGAGAAACTCATGTCCCAGAAGCCTACATGGAGCTATCTGTCCAGCCTGCATTGAATGTAAAGCATGTTCCAGAAAATTCCTCTTTACAGGCTGACCAGCACAAAACAGCACTGAATGAAGAAATTGACAACACCATCAAGGCTCTTCATATTTTGCACACTTGGATGATTTGTGCAAAGCAGGTCGCACAGTATGACTGCATACGGCAGCAGACAAAGGATGCTTGTGACAAACTAATTTCAGAAAACTGCCAACTTAATGAAAAACTGAAAGAAATTCAAGACATTTTGGCAAACCAGACTGACGCACAAAAAATAAGTGACCCAGGCCCTGTTAAAGTTAGTATATATTTTATACAAGTGATTACAGTATGTTTTATGATTAGAAAATGTGGCAGAGCAAGGTCAAGAGTGAAGATTAACACAACTATAGCTTAAGACTTAAGAATATTCTGTGTAAAGACTGTGCCTTTGATTTATTTTTATTTTTTCTCATGTTTTTACCATTTGTTCACCAATGTAGAGCACTGATAAAGGTGGACTGTTTTCTGGCATAGCTCAGGAAAGAAGAGTATGAAGTAGTACAAAAGAAAGAAGTGGTGTGCAGTACAGATGAAGAATACAAATATAATATTTAGCATGCAAAAAGCATTATAACCACATTGTAGAAGTCTGTCTAACATAATGGGAGTCAATCTAATGCAGCATCCAACATGTAACATGCGAAAACATTGTAATACCGCAATACAAATCTGTTTCGCTAAGTAGGACTCTATCTGGTATCAAGGTTTATGGGATTCTATTTACAGAGGTATTGTAGGTTAATCTGAGGTATAGTGACACACAGGACGATAAGATGGATGATGGAGGATAGGAAGAATGGTGAGTGAAGTAGAACAGAGTACAATGGGTGAAGTGGGCGTTGTGAGGGTGCAGGAAAAATGGAAATTGGGATGGACTGATAGTGTAGAGGGGAGTACAGGATGGAGAGATGAGGGAGATAGGGGTTCAATAATATGAGTAATATGGAGCTTGATGTAACCACTAAAACCATTCAAGGAAAAGAATGCACTTTGCCTGGTAACACTGTTTTGCTCCACAGGTGACACACAGTGGCCTGCTCAGTGGATCTATGACTAAAATGTGAGCTGCAAAACTGACAATGTTCATAACTGTAAAAACAAGGAATTTTTAATTAGTTTTACTACTGTGTGTACTTCCAAGAGAGCAATGCATCTCCACAAAAGGGCAAATGGATCCCCAGTTTTGCACTGGCAGGATTGTTTGTGACTTATGCCTTACAAATACACCCATGAGATGTACCCAACACCATTTCACAGCAATCACTGAGTTTAGGGTTACCCACTGCCACCTGACTAACATGATATTAATTAGAGGGAGGCTTTTGTCATCAGTTTATTTATTTATTTATTTAGTTAGTTAGTTAGTTATTTATTAACATATTGACATTTGTTTACTGGGAAAAATCTAACTGAGCAAGAACCCATTTTCAGTGGAGCCCAGAGAGAAAAGCTCTACATAATGCAAATTACAACAGTAGATTAATATCACTAACGATGAAATATACAACAGCAAGAGAAGAGTTCAAACAAATATACAGAAAATATACAAGATAAATGCACAATGAGTATGAAAACAAAAGAAAACAATGGCAGCATTTGGTGGCAGAACATAAAGGTTTCCCTCTGCATTGTCACACAAGAAAGGAAATATTGAGATGAGCAAGTTAATCAGTAGTATAGTGAAGGAATAGAGACTTGTAATCAGTAGTATAGTGAAGGAACAGAGACTTGTAATGAGTAGTATAGTGAAGGAATAGAGACTTGTAATCAGTAGTATAGTGAAGGAACAGAGACTTGTAATCAGTAGTATAGTGAATGAATAGAGACTTGTAATCAGTAGTATAGTGAAGGAACAGAGACTTGTAATCAGTAGTATAGTGAAGGAACATAGACTTGTAATCAGTAGTATAGTGAAGGAATAGAGACTTGTAATCAGTAGTATAGTGAAGGAAAAGAGACTTGTAATCAGTAGTATAGTGAAGGAATAGAGACTTGTAATCAGTAGTATAGTGAAGGAAAAGAGACTTGTAATCAGTAGTATAGTGAAGGAACAGAGACTTGTAATCAGTAGTATAGTGAAGGAATAGAGACTTGTAATCAGTAGTATAGTGAAGGAATAGAGACTTGTAATCAGTAGTATAGTGAAGGAATAGAGACTTGTAATCAGTAGTATAGTGAAGGAATAGAGACTTGTAATCAGTAGTATAGTGAAGGAATAGAGACTTGTAATCAGTAGTATAGTGAAGGAATAGAGACTTGTAATCAGTAGTATAGTGAAGGAACAGAGACTTGTAATCAGTAGTATAGTGAAGGAACAGAGACTTGTAATCAGTAGTATAGTGAAGGAACAGAGACTTGTAATCAGTAGTATAGTGAAGGAACAGAGACTTGTAATCAGTAGTATAGTGAAGGAACAGAGACTTGTAATCAGTAGTATAGTGAAGGAACAGAGACTTGTAATCAGTAGTATAGTGAAGGAACAGAGACTTGTAATCAGTAGTATAGTGAAGGAACAGAGACTTGTAATCAGTAGTATAGTGAAGGAACAGAGACTTGTAATCAGTAGTATAGTGAAGGAACAGAGACTTGTAATCAGTAGTATAGTGAAGGAACAGAGACTTGTAATCAGTAGTATAGTGAAGGAACAGAGACTTGTAATCAGTAGTATAGTGAAGGAACAGAGACTTGTAATCAGTAGTATAGTGAAGGAACAGAGACTTGTAATCAGTAGTATAGTGAAGGAACAGAGACTTGTAATCAGTAGTATAGTGAAGGAACAGAGACTTGTAATCAGTAGTATAGTGAAGGAACAGAGACTTGTAATCAGTAGTATAGTGAAGGAACAGAGACTTGTAATCAGTAGTATAGTGAAGGAATAGAGACTTGTAATCAGTAGTATAGTGAAGGAATAGAGACTTGTAATCAGTAGTATAGTGAAGGAATAGAGACTTGTAATCAGTAGTATAGTGAAGGAATAGAGACTTGTAATCAGTAGTATAGTGAAGGAACAGAGACTTGTAATCAGTAGTACAGTGAAGGAATAGAGACTTGTAATCAGTAGTACAGTGAAGGAATAGAGACTTGTAATCAGTAGTATAGTGAAGGAATAGAGACTTGTAATCAGTAGTATAGTGAAGGAATAGAGACTTGTAATCAGTAGTATAGTGAAGGAATAGAGACTTGTAATCAGTAGTATAGTGAAGGAATAGAGACTTGTAATCAGTAGTATAGTGAAGGAATAGAGACTTGTAATCAGTAGTATAGTGAAGGAACAGAGACTTGTAATCAGTAGTATAGTGAAGGAACAGAGACTTGTAATCAGTAGTATAGTGAAGGAATAGAGACTTGTAATCAGTAGTATAGTGAAGGAATAGAGACTTGTAATCAGTAGTATAGTGAAGGAATAGAGACTTGTAATCAGTAGTATAGTGAAGGAATAGAGACTTGTAATCAGTAGTATAGTGAAGGAATAGAGACTTGTAATCAGTAGTATAGTGAAGGAACAGAGACTTGTAATCAGTAGTATAGTGAAGGAATAGAGACTTGTAATCAGTAGTATAGTGAAGGAATAGAGACTTGTAATCAGTAGTATAGTGAAGGAATAGAGACTTGTAATCAGTAGTATAGTGAAGGAATAGAGACTTGTAATCAGTAGTTTAGTGAAGGAACAGAGACTTGTAATCAGTAGTACAGTGAAGGAATAGAGACTTGTAATCAGTAGTACAGTGAAGGAATAGAGACTTGTAATCAGTAGTATAGTGAAGGAATAGAGACTTGTAATCAGTAGTATAGTGAAGGAATAGAGACTTGTAATCAGTAGTATAGTGAAGGAATAGAGACTTGTAATCAGTAGTATAGTGAAGGAATAGAGACTTGTAATCAGTAGTATAGTGAAGGAATAGAGACTTGTAATCAGTAGTATAGTGAAGGAATAGAGACTTGTAATCAGTAGTATAGTGAAGGAATAGAGACTTGTAATCAGTAGTATAGTGAAGGAACAGAGACTTGTAATCAGTAGTATAGTGAAGGAACAGAGACTTGTAATCAGTAGTATAGTGAAGGAACAGAGACTTGTAATCAGTAGTATAGTGAAGGAACAGAGACTTGTAATCAGTAGTATAGTGAAGGAACAGAGACTTGTAATCAGTAGTATAGTGAAGGAACAGAGACTTGTAATCAGTAGTATAGTGAAGGAACAGAGACTTGTAATCAGTAGTATAGTGAAGGAATAGAGACTTGTAATCAGTAGTATAGTGAAGGAATAGAGACTTGTAATCAGTAGTATAGTGAAGGAATAGAGACTTGTAATCAGTAGTATAGTGAAGGAACAGAGACTTGTAATCAGTAGTATAGTGAAGGAACAGAGACTTGTAATCAGTAGTATAGTGAAGGAACAGAGACTTGTAATCAGTAGTATAGTGAAGGAACAGAGACTTGTAATCAGTAGTATAGTGAAGGAACAGAGACTTGTAATCAGTAGTATAGTGAAGGAATAGAGACTTGTAATCAGTAGTATAGTGAAGGAATAGAGACTTGTAATCAGTAGTATAGTGAAGGAATAGAGACTTGTAATCAGTAGTATAGTGAAGGAATAGAGACTTGTAATCAGTAGTATAGTGAAGGAATAGAGACTTGTAATCAGTAGTATAGTGAAGGAACAGAGACTTGTAATCAGTAGTACAGTGAAGGAATAGAGACTTGTAATCAGTAGTATAGTGAAGGAATAGAGACTTGTAATCAGTAGTATAGTGAAGGAATAGAGACTTGTAATCAGTAGTATAGTGAAGGAATAGAGACTTGTAATCAGTAGTATAGTGAAGGAATAGAGACTTGTAATCAGTAGTATAGTGAAGGAACAGAGACTTGTAATCAGTAGTATAGTGAAGGAACAGAGACTTGTAATCAGTAGTATAGTGAAGGAACAGAGACTTGTAATCAGTAGTATAGTGAAGGAACAGAGACTTGTAATCAGTAGTATAGTGAAGGAACAGAGACTTGTAATCAGTAGTATAGTGAAGGAACAGAGACTTGTAATCAGTAGTATAGTGAAGGAACAGAGACTTGTAATCAGTAGTATAGTGAAGGAACAGAGACTTGTAATCAGTAGTATAGTGAAGGAATAGAGACTTGTAATCAGTAGTATAGTGAAGGAATAGAGACTTGTAATCAGTAGTATAGTGAAGGAATAGAGACTTGTAATCAGTAGTATAGTGAAGGAATAGAGACTTGTAATCAGTAGTACAGTGAAGGAATAGAGACTTGTAATCAGTAGTACAGTGAAGGAATAGAGACTTGTAATCAGTAGTATAGTGAAGGAATAGAGACTTGTAATCAGTAGTATAGTGAAGGAATAGAGACTTGTAATCAGTAGTATAGTGAAGGAATAGAGACTTGTAATCAGTAGTATAGTGAAGGAATAGAGACTTGTAATCAGTAGTATAGTGAAGGAATAGAGACTTGTAATCAGTAGTATAGTGAAGGAATAGAGACTTGTAATCAGTAGTATAGTGAAGGAACAGAGACTTGTAATCAGTAGTATAGTGAAGGAATGGAGACTTGTAATCAGTAGTATAGTGAAGGAATAGAGACTTGTAATCAGTAGTATAGTGAAGGAATAGAGACTTGTAATCGTATAGTGAAGGAATAGAGACTTGTAATCAGTAGTATAGTGAAGGAATAGAGACTTGTAATCAGTAGTATAGTGAAGGAATAGAGACTTGTAATCAGTAGTATAGTGAAGGAACAGAGACTTGTAATCAGTAGTATAGTGAAGGAACAGAGACTTGTAATCAGTAGTATAGTGAAGGAACAGAGACTTGTAATCAGTAGTATAGTGAAGGAATAGAGACTTGTAATCAGTAGTATAGTGAAGGAATAGAGACTTGTAATCAGTAGTATAGTGAAGGAATAGAGACTTGTAATCAGTAGTATAGTGAAGGAATAGAGACTTGTAATCAGTAGTACAGTGAAGGAATAGAGACTTGTAATCAGTAGTATAGTGAAGGAATAGAGACTTGTAATCAGTAGTATAGTGAAGGAATAGAGACTTGTAATCAGTAGTATAGTGAAGGAATAGAGACTTGTAATCAGTAGTATAGTGAAGGAATAGAGACTTGTAATCAGTAGTATAGTGAAGGAATAGAGACTTGTAATCAGTAGTATAGTGAAGGAATAGAGACTTGTAATCAGTAGTATAGTGAAGGAATAGAGACTTGTAATCAGTAGTATAGTGAAGGAATAGAGACTTGTAATCAGTAGTATAGTGAAGGAACAGAGACTTGTAATCAGTAGTATAGTGAAGGAACAGAGACTTGTAATCAGTAGTATAGTGAAGGAACAGAGACTTGTAATCAGTAGTATAGTGAAGGAACAGAGACTTGTAATCAGTAGTATAGTGAAGGAACAGAGACTTATAATCAGTAGTATAGTGAAGGAACAGAGACTTGTAATCAGTAGTATAGTGAAGGAACAGAGACTTGTAATCAGTAGTATAGTGAAGGAACAGAGACTTGTAATCAGTAGTATAGTGAAGGAATAGAGACTTGTAATCAGTAGTATAGTGAAGGAACAGAGACTTGTAATCAGTAGTATAGTGAAGGAACAGAGACTTGTAATCAGTAGTATAGTGAAGGAATAGAGACTTGTAATCAGTAGTATAGTGAAGGAACAGAGACTTGTAATCAGTAGTATAGTGAAGGAACAGAGACTTGTAATCAGTAGTATAGTGAAGGAACAGAGACTTGTAATCAGTAGTATAGTGAAGGAACAGAGACTTGTAATCAGTAGTATAGTGAAGGAACAGAGACTTGTAATCAGTAGTATAGTGAAGGAACAGAGACTTGTAATCAGTAGTATAGTGAAGGAACAGAGACTTGTAATCAGTAGTATAGTGAAGGAACAGAGACTTGTAATCAGTAGTATAGTGAAGGAACAGAGACTTGTAATCAGTAGTATAGTGAAGGAACAGAGACTTGTAATCAGTAGTATAGTGAAGGAACAGAGACTTGTAATCAGTAGTATAGTGAAGGAACAGAGACTTGTAATCAGTAGTATAGTGAAGGAACAGAGACTTGTAATCAGTAGTATAGTGAAGGAACAGAGACTTGTAATCAGTAGTATAGTGAAGGAACAGAGACTTGTAATCAGTAGTATAGTGAAGGAACAGAGACTTGTAATCAGTAGTATAGTGAAGGAACAGAGACTTGTAATCAGTAGTATAGTGAAGGAACAGAGACTTGTAATCAGTAGTATAGTGAAGGAATAGAGACTTGTAATCAGTAGTATAGTGAAGGAATAGAGACTTGTAATCAGTAGTATAGTGAAGGAATAGAGACTTGTAATCAGTAGTATAGTGAAGGAATAGAGACTTGTAATCAGTAGTATAGTGAAGGAATAGAGACTTGTAATCAGTAGTATAGTGAAGGAATAGAGACTTGTAATCAGTAGTATAGTGAAGGAATAGAGACTTGTAATCAGTAGTATAGTGAAGGAATAGAGACTTGTAATCAGTAGTATAGTGAAGGAATAGAGACTTGTAATCAGTAGTATAGTGAAGGAATAGAGACTTGTAATCAGTAGTATAGTGAAGGAATAGAGACTTGTAATCAGTAGTATAGTGAAGGAACAGAGACTTGTAATCAGTAGTATAGTGAAGGAACAGAGACTTGTAATCAGTAGTATAGTGAAGGAACAGAGACTTGTAATCAGTAGTATAGTGAAGGAATAGAGACTTGTAATCAGTAGTATAGTGAAGGAACAGAGACTTGTAATCAGTAGTATAGTGAAGGAATAGAGACTTGTAATCAGTAGTATAGTGAAGGAACAGAGACTTGTAATCAGTAGTACAGTGAAGGAATAGAGACTTGTAATCAGTAGTATAGTGAAGGAATAGAGACTTGTAATCAGTAGTATAGTGAAGGAATAGAGACTTGTAATCAGTAGTATAGTGAAGGAATAGAGACTTGTAATCAGTAGTATAGTGAAGGAATAGAGACTTGTAATCAGTAGTATAGTGAAGGAATAGAGACTTGTAATCAGTAGTATAGTGAAGGAATAGAGACTTGTAATCAGTAGTATAGTGAAGGAACAGAGACTTGTAATCAGTAGTATAGTGAAGGAACAGAGACTTGTAATCAGTAGTATAGTGAAGGAACAGAGACTTGTAATCAGTAGTATAGTGAAGGAACAGAGACTTGTAATCAGTAGTATAGTGAAGGAACAGAGACTTGTAATCAGTAGTATAGTGAAGGAACAGAGACTTGTAATCAGTAGTATAGTGAAGGAACAGAGACTTGTAATCAGTAGTATAGTGAAGGAACAGAGACTTGTAATCAGTAGTATAGTGAAGGAACAGAGACTTGTAATCAGTAGTATAGTGAAGGAACAGAGACTTGTAATCAGTAGTATAGTGAAGGAACAGAGACTTGTAATCAGTAGTATAGTGAAGGAACAGAGACTTGTAATCAGTAGTATAGTGAAGGAACAGAGACTTGTAATCAGTAGTATAGTGAAGGAACAGAGACTTGTAATCAGTAGTATAGTGAAGGAACAGAGACTTGTAATCAGTAGTATAGTGAAGGAACAGAGACTTGTAATCAGTAGTATAGTGAAGGAACAGAGACTTGTAATCAGTAGTATAGTGAAGGAATAGAGACTTGTAATCAGTAGTATAGTGAAGGAATAGAGACTTGTAATCAGTAGTATAGTGAAGGAATAGAGACTTGTAATCAGTAGTATAGTGAAGGAACAGAGACTTGTAATCAGTAGTACAGTGAAGGAATAGAGACTTGTAATCAGTAGTATAGTGAAGGAATAGAGACTTGTAATCAGTAGTATAGTGAAGGAATAGAGACTTGTAATCAGTAGTATAGTGAAGGAATAGAGACTTGTAATCAGTAGTATAGTGAAGGAATAGAGACTTGTAATCAGTAGTATAGTGAAGGAATAGAGACTTGTAATCAGTAGTATAGTGAAGGAATAGAGACTTGTAATCAGTAGTATAGTGAAGGAATAGAGACTTGTAATCAGTAGTATAGTGAAGGAATAGAGACTTGTAATCAGTAGTATAGTGAAGGAACAGAGACTTGTAATCAGTAGTATAGTGAAGGAACAGAGACTTGTAATCAGTAGTATAGTGAAGGAATAGAGACTTGTAATCAGTAGTATAGTGAAGGAATAGAGACTTGTAATCAGTAGTATAGTGAAGGAATAGAGACTTGTAATCATTAGTATAGTGAAGGAATAGAGACTTGCAATCAGTAGTATAGTGAAGGAATAGAGACTTGTAATCAGTAGTATAGTGAAGGAACAGAGACTTGTAATCAGTAGTATAGTGAAGGAACAGAGACTTGTAATCAGTAGTATAGTGAAGGAATAGAGACTTGTAATCAGTAGTATAGTGAAGGAATAGAGACTTGTAATCAGTAGTATAGTGAAGGAACAGAGACTTGTAATCTGTAGTACAGTGAAGGAATAGAGACTTGTAATCAGTAGTACAGTGAAGGAATAGAGACTTGTAATCAGTAGTATAGTGAAGGAATAGAGACTTGTAATCAGTAGTATAGTGAAGGAATAGAGACTTGTAATCAGTAGTATAGTGAAGGAATAGAGACTTGTAATCAGTAGTATAGTGAAGGAATAGAGACTTGTAATCAGTAGTATAGTGAAGGAATAGAGACTTGTAATCAGTAGTATAGTGAAGGAATAGAGACTTGTAATCAGTAGTATAGTGAAGGAATAGAGACTTGTAATCAGTAGTATAGTGAAGGAATAGAGATGTGCAGGCCAATACAGGCCAATGGCAGAATCAAAAATATTTGTTTGAGAGAGATTAAATAAGTTAGTTAACATAACGACTATAAGAATGTGAATGAAGGCAACCAAGAGTATCAATTAGGGACCCTGCAGGAGCATGAGTGAAGATATGCAAATCTGCTGGCATCAGCATCCTACAGAAACCTTCCAGCTACTTTCAATACATCTTTGGTGGAACCATTAACAAAATATATACTATTGCTTGCTATAGTATAAAAGCCACATTGTCCTTATCATGTTCAACGGATGTTTCCCACCAGAGACTAGCACATGAAAGATGTCACAGTCAGGCACCTCTGTATATTAGTGGAATCTCATTTTGGTTACTATGTTATCATTTTTAACATGGTGTGTATTTCTGGTATCCTGCCAGGCTTCTTTTCTTTTCCTTCTGGTCCTTAGAAGAAGACAAAGCATACTTATGGTCCAAATATTCACTCAGGCTTTCATAGCCTGCTTTTGACCCAACTGTATGGACAAATTTTACCATCATGCAGTCCTTCCATGCAAATCATTCAGGTGTGAGAGATTAAAACTACAAAGTTTCCCATATTTTCTTCCTTAAAATGTTGGACCGTGTATGAGCTCCTCATTTTTCCTACTCCTTGAGAATTTCCTGTGACCTTTCACCAATTCTTTAAGTTCATTATAGTTCTATCACCTCAAGGAACATGGATTGGAGAATAGAACCATAGAAGAACTACTTTGTGAAAAAGTATATCTGCTTTACAGTAAATATGGCAGACTGCCATTCAATAGAATTGCAGACACATTCCAAAACTTGAATGAATTGTTTTGAAGCTGCGTATTGCCTGGTAACCCTGATTTCATTACTTATTCAGATGTTCAGTTGTTAAAGAAATCAGTGTTGTACAAAAAGACATGAAGATAAACAAATTCTGAGAGTAATGAGAACATTAAAATGTATGGAATAACAAAAGATATGATTCAGTTTTGAGGAACATAAGTTTGACTTGTGCTAGTGTTGTGAATTATATGGCTTCTTGAAAGAAGTCCATGAATATTCAGACTGAGAATGATCACAAACCAGCACAGCACATTCATGTTGGTAGGAAAGTACTGCTTATCGAAACTGTCCATCTTGTGAAGATACATCTTTTGCCCTCTTCTCCCAGCCCTTTCTCCTGACCCATCACTCCCTTATGCACCTTTTTCCATGAGTCCAACTCTTTTTTTAATGACAAAGCACTTCCTAATAGTTGCATGGAACTATATAGCCTCAGTCTGGTAGCTGTGCCATTTACTTTGTCTTTTGTCTTCATCTGTAGCTCTTCACACCTCTCCTTCTGTGTCTTGTGTATATATAATGTGTCCAGTTCCTTGCCTATCCTCACATAAAAACACATTTAGCTCCCCTTACTTTTCTTCAGACCATTTGTCTTGATTCACTTTTATTTCCCTTCCAACCTCTTTCTGTACTATAACTTTGAATACCTCGTCTGTTGGCATAAAAACTAAACACAGTGCAACAGATGTGTCTTGGTCAAAGATCTGTGAAGATGCATCTCAGTCTTTCAGCTCCTAGAATCTATTCTCTCTAAAGGGCAACCCTAGCATCTTTATTTGGTTTAGCTACAGCTTTCACTCTTTGCACCTGATGCATAATTTCAGCAGTTATTGCCCCTCCAATGCCACTTGGTGTTCAATGCTTTGACGGTCATTCTTCCAAGATGGCATTATCCTTTGTAACTAGATGACCCAGTGAAATTGCTTTCCACTTCCCTATGTTGGACTTCCTTTGATATATCTGCCAATTCCCACAGGACCTTCAAAATAATTGTCCAGTTTTCCACTGGCTTTCTAATTTAAGATGATTTGAAAATAGGTTGTACCAGTTCTAACTGTACATGGGAGATCTGCAATGAATATGCCAAAGAGCAGTAGATGTTCATCATATTGATCACTGCTGCAGTAGCCTTAGCTACATGGGTTATAACCTGCCAAGGGTATAACAGCCAGCCAGCATCCAAAGCTTCCATTCAAAGGCACTTTTCATGCACCCAAACTGTGAGTCAGCTTGAGATGATCTGACTAAAAGACAAATTTGGGCGCCAAGCCTTCCAGAGCTTTAGTGCCAATGAAGAGTATGCTCCTCTGCTGACTTTTGAGGGTTGACAGCCAGCTTGTACTGTTTCTGTGTTGGGCAGATGACCTTCCACATTAAAATTATTTTTAAGCTAGGAATTTGTGTTTTAATGGACTTTTATGAGACTGAACTACTTTTAAGCGGGAGCACACTTTTCCTGTCAGTTTAAAAGCTATTTAAAGTAATTGAAAAACATTTTTTCTGTGAAGAAAATATATATTTTACTTTTTGTGGTTGGAAAAGTTTTTTAAAGTGCTTTTAACCTTGTTTTTATGTAAAAAAATGACTTTTGCAAACTTTAAATTTTTACCATCTTTTTGCTACTCATTTTCCCCAAGAAAGAATAAACATTTTTGGCTTCACCATGGAACAAACTACCCATTCTAGGGCTGGTCCTTCTTCTAGACACAAGAATAAAACATTTAGCAAGCACCTTTTGCCAGCACAGCAGGCTAGAAATTTGTCTCAGCCTCAGGTGGGTAACTCTGCTGTGGCCATAGCTTGCTCCTCAGACTATTCATTTTTTACCCTGGATCCCTCTGGTGTAGCACTTACAACCACTAAGAATCATGGGTTAACCATGTCCTCTGTTGCTGTGGGACAGCCACTCTTGTTGATCCTAGGAAAGGGAACAGGAAAGCCCTCCCTGTTTAGTCAAAATGTTGTGCCCATTCCTTTGGAAACTACTACTGCCATTAATGACATTGTCGCTCAATTTTTCCTGTCAAAAAGAGATAGAAAACTAAACACGTATTTACTCCTCAAATTTCCTTAGACAGGAGTGGTTAACTGGGTCTGACTCAAAGTTTAATTCATGCTATTGATCATTCTTATAAGGTCATTTCTTGTAAAAGAAATACGAATAATGACTTTCCTGAAGAGATTCAAAATTCTGAAACTGGACAGGAATATGAAGGGACAGACACCAGGTTTTCTCCTCAGTTTTCTGATTCAGACTCAGAAAAGAGCTCAGTTTCTAATTCTTTCTATTGGAATTTCTCTTTTTTTGTGACCATTTCCAGAATGGTCTGGTGTTTTCAGTGAGAGAACAAATTTCTCCATCTCTCAGAAAATACTATGAGCTGTTACAGAAATAATTCTGGCAGCTCTAGAAGATGTTTGTCTTACTGTCTGCAATTTTCCCGGTAGTCAGACTGCCCTAAAAAGGCAGGTAGAATGTATAAAATTCCTCAATCTTTTAATTTTTTTTATATACTCTTCCCAGACCTGACCCAGCAGCTATAGCTTTAGTCGATCCCACTACTGCTAAACATTTAGTTAATTCCAGTCCTTCTCTTTCTAACAAGGATGCAATGATTATTGATAGGTGTGGGATAAGTACATACTTCTGCAACTTTGATTTTCAGAGTTTTGAATTGTCACGGTCATATGTTAAAGTTTATTGTGACTAATTGTGAAAGTATAAGGAATGTTTTGCCCACAGTTTTTTCTTGTGAGAAAAATTATCCTTTAAATAATCTAGTTTCTTCCAATGTACAAGTCCCAGTTAATTGTTTACAGTGTGTGTATGATACAGCTGATACTTTTTCCATGGCTATGGCCACTGGTACTGTCTTGAGGAGGCTTGTCTGACAAGTGTTCTCAGAACCTTCCAGATGATGTGCTAAATGAGATTTGAAATTCTCCTTTCGGATAGAGATTTAGTTTTTGGTTCCTCTGCTGAAGGTTATCAAAAAGTGTGATGAAAGGGGTAAGTTGATTCAGTGACTCTCTAAGATATTTCAGGTCTGCCTTTTCTAAAATTTCTAAGGGATTCTATTACTTCAGCTGTGGCAAAAAAACAAAATTAACAATCTCAACAAAATACATTTAAACAAATGTTAGAAATGGCAAGGGGGTTATAAAAGTAATTCAGGTAACCTCCCAAACCAAGGACAAGTCAAAATGATTATTTAATGGACCTTGTCCCCAACTCTTACTCTGGTAGTCCCTTTCACTTTCAAAAAGTCTGAATCTCCACTTTTCTCTTTGGCAACAGTTAGTTTCGAACAAATGAGTTATGAAAATCCTTCATCAGTTTGATACAGATGGCAGTGGGAGGAGATCCTTCCATTTCACGGGGTAATTCCTCATCCACCAGAGCAGACTGTTTTATTTCTCCTGTCCTTCAACACATGCTGTCCCAGGGAGTGATAGAACCAGTTCCTCCTTCTGAGGTTGGAAAATTTTTTTATTCAAGTGTGCTTTTAATGCCAAAGAAAGAAAGAAAATGCTTGGAGTCCAATTCTAGATCTTTATTTCTTTCCTAAACCTGTTAATGATAGTGCCCAAGTTCAAAATTATGTCCGTTCACAACCTATCTTTTCTTCCTCATTCACGTTTCCTGGCAATGCTAGATTTAAAATATGTTTATCAACACATCCATATTCATCCAGTCTACAGGCATTTCTTAAGGTTTTGTGTGTCTAGATCACATTATCAGTTCTATGCCTTACCCTTTAGACTATCCACTATAAAAATGTCTTTTGGCTTTTCCCAGTTAGGGGTCGCTACAGTGGAACTTAGGTCCGCTAATGATTGGCAGTGGATTTTTACAGTGCCAAGGTGCCAGCCCAATGCCCAGTCTTCAAAGAAGGCACTCCCATTCACACACGCACCTACCTACATGACATCATTTGACCACCTAGTCACTGTACAAAGAGAGTTCGCAAAATGTCTATCTCCAGCTATTGCTCATTGCAGGCTGCAGGGTACCACATTTTCCATATTTAGACAACTAAATTATCTTTACAAAGTCTGTTTTAAAGTATCAGGAATATCTGACTTGGGTGAGAGATCTCTTACACAGGCTGGTATTCCAAGAGAACATTCAGAAGTCTTTTTTTGACTCCTTCACACAGGGTAATCCTGAGATGTCAACTAGACACCTGAGTTTAAAGAGCTTTTCATCCACAAGAAACATCGATGTATATGTAGATCTATTTCTAAGGTTTTTCACTCAGTCTTCAATCACTGTGAGGGAATACCTCAGGATTTTAGGTCTCATGGCATCTATAATTCTCATGATAAGATAAAATGATACAATGGTACCTGAAGTCTCTCTATTCACAGCACCAACATCATTTGTCTGTTCAAATACCAGTTCTATGGTTTTGTCAGACAAGAAATCAATTGATGGAGACAACAAATACACCTAAAGCAAGGTTTCCCTTTCTCCTTCCCTACTCCAAAGCAGTAAGTTACCACAGACGCTTTGGACTTTGCTTGGAGAGCAGTTACAGGAGGGATAAAAGTGCAAGGTGTGTGGGACACCAAGGACAGATGCAAGTACGTAAATTTAAAAGAGGTGCTTGCCTTGATCAAGGCACACAACTCTGAATTATCTCTGGTCCCTGGGACCTCTTCAAATTGTTACAGTGAATACCACAATCATGTGGTAATTCAACAAGCAAGGGAAATCCAGGTAGCACCCCCCCCCCCCAACATACACAGTTTGCAGACTAGCCATGTTAGCTTGGGATACAGTTTTACAGTACAATCTCCATCTACAGGCATCCTACATTTCATAAGAGCAAACCGGTGTGGCATTAAAGCTGAGCAGGACAAAGGAAGTCCCTAACAAATGGAAATTAGATTAGGACGTCTTCCAGGATTTGATCCATCTGTGGGAAGTTCCCCAAGTAGACCTTTATGTTTCCTCTCTGAGCAATCATCTGGAAAGATTCTGCTCCAGGACTCTATGCAACAAAGCCCAAAAGACAGATGCCTTTCTTTTCCTTGGATATAAATATTCCTCTATGCTTTTCCATACTTTTCACTGGTTTCTAGATTACTTCTGAAGATTCATAAGGAATTTCTCAAGATCATTGTGGTGACTCCCTTCTGACCCAGGCAACAGTGGTTATCCCTTCTTTTGGGTATGGCCTGGAGCAATTATCACAAGTTTTCTCACAGAATAGATCTATTCTCAAAAGATCAGGTGTGTTTGATACACCTAGACCCTTCAACTTACTGCCTGGATGACTGGGTTTTAATTCCCAATGGGCACCTGTTTACTGAGGGCATGCAGCAGATACTAATGGAGGCAAGAAAGTCTGTGACCGTATCCTCTCAACCTGTTAGTGCAGGAAATCAGGACAAAGCCTAAAATAATGGGGGGACAAAAGCCCAAAAATAGGGACAGATTTTAAATATTGCTCTTATAACTATAGGATGTTGCTAGAATAGCAGGATTTGTGTGAGCATATATCTTTTGTAAGATACAAAGTCTAAAATTCAAATGCATGTCATTATTTAGCAGCTTCCATCCCCAATGAATGGATGG
>NC_056732.1:1691565366-1691667866 GCF_019279795.1 Protopterus annectens | reverse complement strand
CCCAACATTCATCTACTTTGACAGTCAACTCTTCCATTGCCCTGGATGTTAGTTGAACTCTGATGATGTTTGTCATATTTAGATCCTCCTCCTTCTATGCCAACGAGCTACCTATAAGGAAAAGGTAAGGTGAGGATATCAGCATCTGTAGCTAAATCATTTCCTTTAGCACTGCTGATTCCTCACTACACTTTTTGTGGTAGTTCTTTACTTACCATCCTATGTAAATGGTTAGAACCTTCAATGTAATTCAGTACTTACACTGAACCTTTAAACTCCTATGTAAATGCTTAGAACCTTCCATGTAACTGAGTACTTACATTGAACCTTTAAGCTCCTGTGTAAATGCTTAGAACCTTCCATGTAACTGAGTACTTACAGTGAACCTTTAAGCTCCTGTGTAAATGCTTAGAACCTTCCATGTAACTGAGTACTTACATTGAACCTTTAAGCTCCTGTGTAAATGCTTAGAACCTTCCATGTAACTGAGTACTTACATTGAACCTTTAAGCTCCTGTGTAAATGCTTAGAACCTTCCATGTAACTGAGTACTTACACTGAACCTTTAAGCTCCTATGTAAATGCTTAGAACCTTCCATGTAACTGAGTACTTACTGAACCTTTAAAGCTCAGCTCTCTGTATATATGCCACCTCCATTTCTCCTCCCAAGAAAATAGTATTTTATCTCTATGTTAAAACTACAAAATAATATGCTCATGTTAATTATTGTTAATTGTCACCAGTCTTCAGCAGTTTAAGTGTGGAGAAGTTGTATACAAAATGAATTTGGTGTAGTAATTTTGTTTGTATTTTCTAAATATCTGTATTTTTCTGAAATACCCTTATTTCCTAAATGCTGACGTTTTTCTAAGCCCAATTTGACTATCAAATTAGCAAATGCAAATAAATGCATCAAGAAAAAATAAAATAAAATTCAAAAATCAAATGAGGTAAGGTATAAGCAAGTGACTAACTCTGAAGATGTTATAACAAATATTGATTTTAAATGAGATTATTGTCACTAGGGGTTTTGTCAGTAATGGTGACAGATGGCATGAGGACAGTGTAAAATGGAGCTTGATTTAAGTGGAAGTTTACTGAACATAACAGCAAAAAGAGTAGAGCTCACAGGGAATGGTAAAACACAGCAGATACAGAAACTCACACTTGTTTAATTATTCATTTATGTATTTATTCAATTATTTATTTATTTACCAGGAAAGTCCACTGGGTCATAAAGAGCCCCTTTTCAGTGGAGGCCTGGAGAGAAAAGCTCCATAAAATATTGAATAATTGACAGTATTATCAAATGTGAAAAATTACAAAAGGTATAACATACAATTGTAAAAATGCAAAAAAGGCCAGAAAAATAAGAGCTGTACGTATGCTACTCACTTTGCACTGTACACTTTAATAAAACAAGAAACACGTTTAGATAAAGCACTTTTCATTTAGATGTATGACTAAACTTCTTCAGATAAATTTCACTTACATAAAAACACTCTTATAGCCAACAGTACAATCTCCTTGAAATATGTAGTATAAATTATAATTCTAACTTGTTATCACAAGACACTAATAGTTAATTAAATATAACACATCTAAAAACAAATATGTTAAGGCTATCTACAGTGTTTTATGTTGTAATGGAACAGGTTTCATTTAAACCTGGGTACTGGTAAGCATTTAATCTTACCTGCCATAATAACCTCAAACCTTTCAAGTAATAGGGCACTTGGTCCTCCCCTAATGTCTGTCTTTACCTGGTCTATTATTCTAAATTTAAATTTATGGTCTGGAAACTCACCACAATGTTTTGCCAATGCATTATCAGACTTATTTCTACTGATGTTATACATATCTTCATACACTCTCTCTTATACAGACAATCTAAGTTTCCATGAAAAAATAAATGAAAGGAAAACATTAGAAATACATTTTTTGTTTTACAGAAAATTAAAGGAAAAAAGAGAATAATAAGCAAGAACTACACTGTAGTTGTAATTAAGTGATGAGAAGATACTTGACTGATAGAGAAATCTGGGATTTGAGTATATATGTGAAGAAGATGTCAGTCAGGTTATGAAAAAGTCCATGGAGATCAGTGCTCTAACCAAGAATACAAATAAATATGAGTTTACCTTTCTCAGACTTAGACTGAGGGTGGTACCTGATTAAGTAAAATGAAGCAATTATCCTTGGCGATCTGAATATTGATTGGGCCTCCACTTCCTCCAAGCAATCATCTTCCAGCATAAATCGATTTCACTTTACCCAACTAATCACTGCCACTACTAGGTACAACAACAAAACCAATGAAGGGTCCATCCTAGACTGGATTTTTGTCTTAGACCCATCCAAGTAGATAACTTCAGGCGCCATGTCCAACTCCATTAGTGACCACCTCCCTACCTATGCTATTTGAGCCTGTTCAACGGTGGCCCATCAACCGATATCTCTAATTTCCATCCTATTGATATACTTTCCCCCATCTCTAAAATACTGGATCCTCTCCCCAACACAGTATGGGTTCTTCCCAGGTCACAGCACATCCACTGCACTAATTTCCTTCTTAGACATAGTCAACAAAGCATGAGACTGGGGCACATTGTATCAGCCCTTTTCTTGGACCTTTCAAAAGCATTCAATCCCATCTCTCACTCTGTCCTCCTCTCCCAGCTCTCCAGTATAGGACCATCCCCCCAGTCACTTAATTGGTTCAAAAGCTCTCTCTCCAACAGACAGCATGTTGTTAAATGATAGAATTCTATTTCCCCATACCTTCACCACCCCACAGGTGTACACCAAGGCTCTATTTTAGGCCCTCTTCTGTTTAATATTTTTATCAACAACCTCCACCAAGCTATCCTGTAGGGCTTCCTAGTCTAGTATGCAGATGACTTCACTATAGTCTGCTCTGCTCCTAACATAAATATATTACAGCAAACTACCCAAGCAGCATTTTCCACTGTGGAAACGTGACTTCACAAAATCACCTGTCTTTAAATGCCCAAAAATAAATAAATAAATAAATAAAATAATGATCTTTACTCCTAAGAGAAATAAATCTATCAATAAAGCTGACCTTAGTATATTCTCTCTTAACTGTACCAGAACTGAGCAAGTAACCCATACTAAATTGTTAGGGGTTATAATTAATGAAAACCTCAAATTCAATTTGCACAACGAAAATAATATAAGTAAGACTCACAAAAAACTTGAATTACTCTACAGACACAATATTTTCCTCTCCCTAGCAACTAAACAAGTATTAGGTGTATCTTAACTGTTACCTTCTCTAACCTATGGTGCACCATTACTAACCAGCTTGCAATCTTCCTTGAAAACAAAACTAGAAACTTGCTATAACAAGACTGCTAAATTTGCTGCAAATAGTTGCAATTCTATTCATCACTCTATTGCCCTAAAAAAATTACAATGGTTTGAGTTCCCCCACTACCTATTACTCCTTCAGCTCACAACTACACATAAATGTATTCATAAATCACAAGAATGCTCTGCCCTTAGCTCCCTACTTACCCTTTACAACCCCATTAGGCCTCTGTGATCTGAACACCAACATCTTCTTCAAGTTTATAAACCCAAATTACTTTCAGGTGAGTTATTATACTCTTGGAATATTGCCAGGACATGGAATAACCTATCTACATTTTTCTGCGCAGAACAAAGCCCATCAACTTCAAAACTGCACTGTACAATCATTTCCTCTCTAATTGGACATGCAACTGTTCATTTCCTTCCTTTGCCATTACTTAATTCTACCAACCAAAGCTAAATCTGCTCTTATCCATTTCTTGCAAACTTTTAACTACTTAATTCTTCCTCTTGGACTCCTAAACGACGATTCCCCCCTCTTCTATCCCTTCTTCTACTTTCCTGCTAGTATTTTTTTATTTGTCTGTTTTTCTACTGTCCATCCTACTTACTTATTCACTCCCCTATCTTTCTTTTTGTCTTTCTCCTATGTTTCCTTTCAAACTCTTATGTCTTTCTCTCTATACATATGTCCTATTGTTTATTCTATGTAACACCTGAATTTATATGCATTTGGTGCTCATAACTGTATAACACTGAACAGTTTTGGTTTGCCTAGTATTATGACATGTTATTATTCTCTATACTATGAATATGTTTAATCTTACTGTTAGTATAATGTTTTATCAGTTTAACTACCTTCTGTAAATTTCTGATAATTTCTTTTATGTAATTTTCTTGATCTTTTGAAATTGTTTGAATCCTATTCTGAAACATTATATAAGGCCTATTTTTAAATTGGAGCTTTTCTCCCCAAGCCTCCACTGAAAATAAGCCTATTTTAGCCCAGTGGAGTTTCCCAGTAAACAAATGCCAATAAATCAATAAATTTGCTCAGAGTCACACAATTAGCCAATTGAGGCTGACGGTATCAAACCTTGCACCTCTGGATCATAAACAACATGTTAACAGCTTCTTAATCCTTTAAGCCAACTGTTAGACATAACACATGCTTATACATATACAGAATGGTAAAGGAGGACAGATAGAGAAAACGTATATATATATATATATATATATATATATATATATATATATATATACATTTATACTTACAATAGTAAATGATGGCAAAGAGAAAAATGCACACTTATTAATTAATTTAGTTTGCAATGAACTAGAGTACAGAAAAAGAGAAGCTGATTGACTGATTTAATTATTGATTGATGGATGGATAGGTTAATGGATTGATTGCTTCCTTAACTGACTGATTTGTTAATCAGGTTAATAGACAGGTACAGGTACTATTAATAGCCATGAACTGGGCCTGTTTGGCGATACAAAGTACAGGTAAATAATAAACACAACTGTGAACTGTACATAGGCTTTGTCAAGCACAGAAGTCATACATGTACAATCTACAACAACAATAATACAGTAATTTTAAAAAGTCACAAAAGTCACATAAATGTAATGATATTAAAATAGTAAATGCTTTTAAGTGTATTATATATATATATGGATCTATTTAACATGGTCAACCCACACTCTGGTCAGCATGCATAACACTGACCCAAATTGATCAACATTATGCATGTTGATACACTACTATGCATGCACAGATAATTAATCTTGGTACATGCAAAAAAAAAAAAAAAAAAGCATCATAAAAAAAGCATATTTTTTCCCAGGGAACAACCCCCCCCCCATAGCCTACTTCCCATGCTAGTTATATATTCTAACTCCGAGATCAGACAATACCTGGCAAAAAGGGTATATTCCCCTATCCAGGGAATGTCCATCTCACACACCTGTCAACCATGTGGGTAGCTAGCTGACCAACATGGGTCGATTAAAAAGGTGTTGACCAATGTATGGTTTGGCCAAAGTCAACAAAGTCATGTGTTGATATATATATATATATATATATATATATATATATATATATATATATATATATATATATATATATATATATATATATATATATATATATATATATATATACACACACACACACACACACACACACACATATATATATATATATATATATATATATATATATATATATATATATATATGGGTCTACTGTATATAATTGAAAACCTCACATTTTCGAAAATAAATAGTAGACCCACGGTTATGCGAAAGTGCACTTCACCGAAAGTGCATTTTCGTGAACACCACTCGAGTGAATGGTTACGGACCTTAGGGTTAGGGCTTGGGTTAAGGATAGTGGATAGCTAGTAGAGCTATCCACTATCCTTAAACCAAGTTCTAACCCCAAGGTCCATGACTACCGCAGTATCATGCTTTGGGGGTGCTTTTCTTCAGCTGGAACTGGGGTTAAAGTCAAGGTGAAGGGAATTATGAACAGTTACAAATACCAGTCACTTTTAGCCCAAAACCTTCAGGCATCTGCAAGAAAGCTGAAGATGAAGAGGAATTTCACCTTTCAACATGACAATGACCCCAAGCATACATCCAGCTTCACAAAAGAATGGCTTCACCAGAAGAAAATTGAAGTTTTGGAATTGCCCATCCAGAGCCCAGACCTAAATCAAATAGAAAATCTGTGATGTGACTAGAAGAGGACTGTGCACAAGAGATGCCCTTGCAATCTGACAGGTTTGGAGTGCTTTTGTAAGGAAGAGTGGGCAAATAATTGCCAAGTCAAGATGTGCCATGCTGATACACTCCTACCCAAGAAGACTTCATGCTGTAATTAAATTTGCTTAAGGGTGTGCAGATTTGTTTGTTTTTCAACTGAATTGTACAGGTTATAGGTTAAATTAAACGTGGGGAAAGTTTTGAAATGATTTATTATGGTCCCGTTTTTTTATATTACAAAAACCTGGCATTTTAGTAGGATTGTGTACAGTTTTTATATCCACTATATACAGATATATATATATATATATATATATATATATATATATATATATATATATATATATATATATATACAGGTTTACTATTGTTTCCTTGACTCAACATTCTGCGAGTGTTCAGATTTCCGAAAAATAATATCAGAAATCAGAACAATGAACTAAAATATGTAGAAGGAAGTATTAACAGTAAAGTCAACATCTCATAAATATCGACTTTACTGAAAATATTACACTTCCGGTCAGCAATAACACAACATTTTTGCAGGGGGGCAAGCACCCCTGCACTCCTAATGTAGGAGGTCGTGCTTCCCACACCTCCTGCTACTTGGATATACAAACGCTGGGATCGGACTATAGTGAGAGAAAGGGTACATTTCGCAATCCTCACTATAGTGCGATCTGCATCAAATTGTAGAAAGTCATAACAGCAAATGCTGTATTGCATTCGCTGTTGTAAATTTCTACATTTTGGCATTCATTCTTCCAATTCTACCAAATCGGTAGATTCGCACTAATGTGAATCACACAAAGAGCAATCGGGAAAATGATAGTAAACTATATATATATATATATATATATATATATATATATATATATATATATATAGATAGATAGATATGCAGTAAATTAGCTTGGTAACCATGCATATACATGATTTTGCTGTTACACTGATTGTAAAGGTACTTCAACAGCATATTTTTCCAATTTTTGAAGTTGATTACAAGAAGTTGCCTCTACTGTACCACATGCTTGTGTTATTTGTGTTATGTGAGGTTTTATTGATATTGTTATGAGTGACAGGAAGAATGATACATGAGAGAAAATGTTTTATGAATTTATGTTTCTTTTTTTTTTTTATATTCAGTGTGTACATAATAAAGAGTTTGCTGAAAAAAATTGAAGCTACTGACCTTTTTGATTTCTTATTATAGGGAGTTCCGTTCAGCAGATAATGTTATTGTGAAGGTTTTCTTGCCTGTGTTTTTATCATTGCAGGTCTGATTAGAGTGATGATGTCATTAATAGCTGAGTATTATGGGTAGTTAATTTCTTCATGATTAATCTTTGATTCGAGGAGTGAATAGTTCATGCAGTTAGTCAAATAGTTATGTTGAAGGGTAGCACTTGATATTATAGAGAGATATTCCTTGCCCTTTAAAATAATGGACAGTGGCATTCCTGCATGCCTGCGAGACTCATAAAGCAGCTGATTTGATTGTCAACAACTTGTCATATGTTAGCATTTTCAGCTGACATGAATGTTAAGATAGATAATCCATAAAAACCCTTCACGGGTTTCCATTGGGAGGAGATTAGAATATCTGCAGGTTATTTTAATTTTATGAGAACCTACTGTGCTGTGAACTTTGTATATGCAAAAAATGTTAGTTGTTGGTTCAATAGCAAGTCAATGTATTTCTGCTGAATAATTACCGGAATTGAAGATCTTTCTGAATCTTTTACAATTAAAGTGGAATTGCTCATGAGTTTTTGTTGGATTGCAAATCCCTTTTTATTGTTTTACTGCCGTTAATGACGAGGTTCATGCTTTTCTTCCACTTCCACAAAAATCTCTTTGACATAGCTTTGTAGAGTGAATGCATCTCAGAAATGGGGATGAAACTGGGAGTCTAGGTGCAAAATGGTTAAAAATGCTAGCCTTCGCTAAGATTCTATCATTTTTTAGAGTGTTAATGGCTAAAAAGAAGTAAGTACTGAATTTAAAAAGTGGAAAAAGATTAAAGAGCAGGAATTTGCAGTTTCTAGGGAGTTAGGGAAGTAGTTGGTGGAAGACAGTTTGCATAATGAAGGTGAATTAAACTCATTTGGTAGAAACGTACAAAGGATGGTTGGTGTGCGGAGATAATAAGAAGTTCACTGTTGTTGTATTTAAATTAAATTTGACAAGATGAGGAATAATAATGCTGGGACAGAATGGAATAAGGTTGTAGTGGGTTTGCTTTAAGGGGAAAAGTTGCCTAATTGTAAGAGTATGAAAATTTTACTAAACAGAAGTTTTGGAACAACATGACTCAGCTAACAGTTGTACTAGAGGCAGGAAAATTGAAATATTAGTCATCAGAGACTTCAATGTGTGAAAGGTGGCATAGCTTATGTCAGAAGAAATTATAATGTATGTCAATGTCCAGGTATAAATTAGAAAACGTTAGAAAAACACCAAACACCGATTCCAGTAGGAAGGAAATCAAACAATAGGATGACTTTGAATTTTCATTTAATAGCACATTCTGGTACCTCAGCAGTTCGCCTTCAGTGCTATCCTATTGTTTGATTTCCTTCCTACTGGAATCAGTCTTTGGTGTTTTTCTAATGTTGTTGTTTGCTGAGTTTGGATCCAGTGTGTTTATTATATACCAGAAGAACTAAGATGCATTATTTCGAATGCGTCTTAGTCGAACTTAAAAGGCAGAAAACGGAAAATATCGAAGCGGCTGTTAAGCAAATTCTTTCCCTGGGAAAGAATTTGCATGGCCGTTTCAGTACTTTGCCATTTTTGGCACTGTAGTGCGGTCTCGGAGTTGGTATATTTAAGTAGGAGGGTGGGGGGCACAGCCCCCCACTTCGGGGAGTGTGGGGGTGAAGCCCCCAACTTAATGTAATGTTTCAAATTGTTTCAAATTCGTTTTTTTTTTGTTGGAACAGCGATTTTTTTTTCCCTTGGAAAAAAAATTGCTGTTTTGACACTTTAACATTGTAAGCTTTCGCTTACATAGGGTCAGTCAATCACCATTTGCTTTTTTAAGCATTCAGTGATTTAATGTAGACCCCAATGTCCAATAGTAATTGCGTTGTTTTTTAGGAAATATCTATAGTGAAATGCAATAATTAAAATGAAATTGTGATTCCAAATTCTCACTTTACTTGTATACAAGTCATGAGATATGGCTGTGCAGGGCATTAGCAGGCCTGCATCATTTATTACGTGAAGGAGGAAGGAAACACAAATTATAGGCATGGGCCGTTATGAGCTGTCAGTGACCTGAAGCAAAATTATGTCTGTTTCTTGAAGTATTTGGAGTCCTGTGAAGGAAAATTGAAAGCAGAGAAATAATAATATTTGAAATACAGTTATAACTGATATGATGAAAGTATAACATATGGAAATAAGCTCAAACTGGCAGAAGCTGTCATGCATCTGTTTCAGAAATCCATCTGGAAAAACTTGCAGGTGTATCAGAGAATTGTAGATTGAGTGTTGAGATATATAGTCAAACGGTGTTATAATATGAGGGACAGAACCATTCTCAGAAACTTGCATGTAGAAGACATTGCTTAATACAAAACGAAGAGAATTTCTGCATCAGAAAGAAAATAAAGGATGCCAAAAGAAAATATCAGTCCTGTGCAAATGAAAATATGGTGTAAAAGAATTATAATAGGCATTGTGATCTACTCTCAGAATAAAAGAGTCAACTGTAGATTATACTATTATAGTATATATCCTACTGAGGTACACTGATGTAACATCTGATATACATCGTACTGAGGTACACTGATGTTACATCTGATATACATCGTACTGAGGTACACTGATGTAACATCTGATATACAGCCTACTGAGATACACTGATGTCACATCTGATATACATCATACTGAGGTACACTGATGTAACATCTGATATACAGCCTACTGAGGTACACTGATGTCACATCTGATATACAGCCTACCGAGGTACACTGATGTAACATTTGGTAACGTTATATATTTTGTTTCTTATGAAGTGATGCTTCTCTTCCTTATATGTTCTATTGTTTTTTTTTTCTTTTTTTGTAGGACACAGATAAAAGTCTGTTCGCTAAGAATATGATTCTGCAAGCATCCATTGTGACGGTTGTAGTCATCTTTGTCATAGCAGTTGTGATCACTGAGGTAAATTTTTAATAACAAACCAAAACAAGACAAAAACTACCGCAGAGAACCAGAAGGAGAGCTCAAACAGTCACCAGCAACAAACCCAAAAGAAATACGTGGAAATATTTAACATATCCAAATTTATTAAAACTAAGCAACGTTTTCGTCGCTCTACTCGAGCAACTTCATCAGAATAAATGACATAACACAGGTGTACCCACTTTTAAAATTTCATACAGTAGGCGCCAAAGGGTACTGACCTATCAACGCTACGTCTTATGAATATTTAATCAAAAAAGACGTCACAAATAAAAACATTTAAATACTCTTTTTAAAAACATTTTCTAAATACTCTTTTAAGGACCACAAAGCACAGGGCATATGATATGCAGCATGCTATTCTAGTTCAAGAGACTCCAAACCATTATACAGCTGTAATACCACAATATTCCGAATGTTAACACTGTGTCTGTTGAAACTATGTCTGTATATGTAGTATATAGTAAATAATAAATAGATATAGCAAACTAAAAAACCAGAAGTAAACAAAAATCAAAATCTCAGTTGCCTAAAGTGTGTTAGTAAGGCACAAATACACTATAACCAAGATGCACTATTGTTTATCTCAAACAACTTTTTAGTTTGAAAAGACAAGCAATATTGCAATTATCATTTAAACCTGGATGTGAAAAAGCATTTAATAATAACTGCCATTCCAGTTCACGACATTCTAACATGAGGGAAGTAGGACCCCCTCTTATGTTATGAAGTACATGATCAATAGCTGCAAATTGAAAATAATGGCCTGATTTTAAGCTAATATGTTTAGCTAAAGCGTTGTCAGCTTTATTCTTAGTAATTGCATAAGAATGCTCATAAATTCTATCACAAAATTTTCTATCTGTTTTTCCCACATAGAATGCGGGACAATTTTTACAAACAGCTAAGTAAATGACACCCTTAGAATTACAATCAAACTTATGTAAAAGCTAATATTTCTTACTAGCTATTGTAAATGTACTGCCACTTTTGATATGTTTACACATCTTACAAGCTCCACAAGGAAAGCAGCCTAATGTTCTACTGTTTGATCTCGTTCTATTTGCTTCCAAAAGGCATTTCAAATTAGCTTCTCTTCTGTAAATAATTACAGGATAAAGACCAATTCTTTCCATTAATGTATTGTCTTTATGCAATAAATACCAGTTCTTGAATAAGATAGATTTAACCAAACCACTATCGTTGTTGAATGTGGTAATAAAACTGGTTTTGAATGTAGTACTGGTAGTAACATGATCAACTACAAGTTGATCACTACTGGAAACAGGAACACTATTCAATGTGTCCCCTATGACTGAATCATTAGGGATATTATTCACAACAATGTCCAGTTTATTTTGAACCAACTTGTCGTTTAAGATAGGTGGAAAAATACCTGTCCTACGTTTGTCTTTAACCTCTACCATTAAGTCTTGTACCAAGTTTTTAGGGTAACCTCTGTTGACAAACATCCTTTCCAAAAATTCACATTCCACTAAAAAATCATCTTCAAAGGAACACATTCTCGTGGCTCTAACCAACTGACCTTTAACTATTGAGCGCTTCTGTTTAAAAGGATGTGCGCTTGAATAGTGTAAAAAAGAGTTACAGTATGTTGGTTTTCTGTAAATAGTAGAACGTAAACTGTGATTACCAGGAATCTTGGTCAGTTTGACATCCAAATAGTCGATACAAATCATATCGAATTACAATTTAAGGAATGTAGTAGTAGAATTTAAATATTGGGTAAATTTATCAGCTACTAGTCTGTCACCTTTAAGGATGATAAAAATATCATCCAAGAACCTCGTATAATATACTAAAGAGTCTTTGATGTCAGGTTTATCAAATATATACAGTTTTTCAAAATATGCCATGAAGAGGTTCGCTAAACTCCCTCCACATGGTGAGCCCATGGCTATACCATGTTTTTGTAGGAAGTACAAGTATTGATCAATTGTTGGAGAAATGAAAAATTAATAAGATTAAGAAATTGAACAGGGACTGGTTAACGTATTCCAGTGGGTCTGCATATCCAAAGCCTCAGTTACCACAGGTTTGGAACAACAAGGCAGCCCCTTTAGCTAACAACTTGCCTTCAACTACGAATCCTAATCAATTGAATGGTGTTCAACAAAACATGGAGGCTACTAATACTCAGTCTGAGGAACCCTTAAGGCATAGTGAAAGATTACGGTCCAATAACATTAATAACAACAACCACAACATGATTGCTAATGGACATGTACCTGTTCAACCTTTGAACAACCCTCAATCTGATCAGGTTTTTTACCAAGGTACGAACTCAAGGAACATTTCAAATCCACTACGGTCTTGGAACCAGAAGAACAAGGGTTGGAAGAACAGGAGGAAGAGATAATGCCTCTACCTTTGGTTGACTCTTCCCCAAAATTGGTTATACTTAAAAACGCTGTTGGAGACTTCAACATTTATAATTTTTCATCCATTACTATTGATCCAGTGTTGATTGATTTACTAGCGAAGGGTAACACCTTTGTGCCTAGTAAAAATATGAACATAGCTAAAACTTTAATGGATTTAAAATGTTTTGTCCGGAAATTAAATCTATCCTTTTTATTGGGTAACAATGAGGCAATTCAGCCTCATCTTAGACCTTTAATTACTTTTAACCCACCTCTGCACCCCTTGCTGCGTTTGTTTGAATATATTTGTGAAGTGAATCTTAGACATATTCCATCTATCCATAAGCAGGTAAAACACCTTAGTGGACACAATGTGAGTGTAGAACAAACAGAAGCATTGAACTTGTTGAGATCTTCTTTGGTGCGATGTATAAAACCAGATAAGGGGGGTGGACTGGTTATTTTTGACATTGCTGACTATAATAGTAGAATGGAATTAGTTTTGGATAGTCCAGCTTACAATAAAGTGTCATTAAATGAATACAACATAGCCTCATCCAGAGTTAAAAACTACTTCAGGGACTTATTTATAGAGGCTAGAATTGATCTTGACACTTTAAACTACATTAATATACCTTTCCTTAAATTGCCATTGATGTTCGGCATTCCCAAAATTCACAAGGACTTACTAAATCCACCAATGAGACCTCTCATAAATGGTAGAGCATCTTTAACATATCCTTGTGCAAAACTTATCGACTCTATACTTCAAAAATATTTGAAATTGATCCCACAGATCTGTAAAGACTCATGGTCATTTTTGCATAGCCTTAACGGTTTATTCATTGACCATGACTTTAACTTTTTGACCATCGACGTGGTTGATCTTTACACCTCTATTCCTCACATGGAGGCAGTTGAATGGGTAGCCTTAATGATGAAGGAAACAAATGCCTCAATTAGAGACATAGATCTTGTGTCTGAACTTGCTGACATTATTTTCACTAACAATTTCTTCACATTTAATGGCCAATACTTCCTACAAAAACATGGTGTAGCCATGGCCTCACCATGTGGAGGGAGTTTAGCGAACCTCTTTGTGGCATATTGGGAAAAATTGTATATATTTGATAAACCTGACATCAAGGACTCTTTAGTATATTATACGAGGTTCTTGGATGATATTTTTATCATCCTTAAAGGTGACAGACTAGTAGCTGATAAACTTACCCAATATTTAAATTCTACTACTACATTCCTTAAATTCACACACAAATTCGATACGATTTGTATCGACTATTTGGATGTCAAACTGACCGAGATTCCTGGTAATCACAGTTTACGTTCTACTATTTACAGGAAATCAACATACTGTAACTCTTTTTTACACTATCCAAGCGCACATCCTTTTAAACAGAAGCGCTCAATAGTTAAAGGTCAGTTGGTTAGAGCCGCGAGAATGTGTTCCTTTGAAGATGATTTTTTAGTGGAATGTGAATTTTTGGAAAGGATGTTTGTCAACAGAGGTTACCCTAAAAACTTGGTACATGACTTAATGGTAGAGGTTAAAGACAAACGTAGGACAGGTATTTTTCCACCTATCTTGAACGACAAGTTGGTTCAAAATAAACTGGACATTGTTGTGAATAATATCCCTAATGATTCAAGTCATAGGGGCCACATTGAATAGTGTTCCTGTTTCCAGTAGTGATCAACTTGTAGTTGATCATGTTACTACCAGTACTACATTCAAAACCAGTTTTATTACCACATTTGACAACGATAGTGGTTTGGTTAAATCTATTTTATTCAAGAACTGGTATTTATTGCATAAAGACATTAATGGAAAGAACTGGTCTTTACCCTGTAATTATTTACAGAAGAGAAGCTAATTTGAAATGCCTTTTGGAAGAAAATAGAACGAGATCAAACAGTAGAACATTAGGCTGCTTTCCTTGTGGAGCTTGTAAGATGTGTAAACATATCAAAAGTGGCAGTACATTTACAATAGCTAGTAAGAAATATCAGATTTTACATAAGTTTGATTGTAATTCTAAGGGTGTCATTTACTTAGCTGTTTGTAAAAATTGTCCCGCATTCTATGTGGGAAAAACAGATCGAACATTTTGTGATAGTATTTATGAGCATTCTTACGTAATTACTAAGAATAAAGCTGACAACGCTTTAGCTAAACATATTAGCTTAAAATCGGGCCATTCTTTTCAATTTGCAGCTATTGATCATGTAGTTCATAACATAAGAGGGGGTCCTACTTCCCTCATGTTAGAATGTCGTGAACTGGAATGGCAGTTATTATTAAATGCTTTTTCACATCCAGGTTTAAATGATAATTGCAATATTGCTTGTCTTCTCAAACTAAAAAGTTGTTTGAGATAAACAATAGTGTATCTTGATTATAGTGTATTTGTGCCTTACTAACACACTTTAGGCAACTGAGATTTTGATTTTTGTTTACTTCTTTACTTCTGGTTTTTTAGTTTGCTATTTCTATTTATTATTTACTATATATTACATATACAGACATAGTTTCAACAGACACAGTGTTAACATTCGGAATATTGTGGTATTACAGCTGTATAATGGTTTGGGGTCTCTTGAACTATAATTGCGTGCTGCATACGATATGTCCTGTGCTTTGTGTTCCTTAAAAGAGTATTTAGAAAATGTTTTTAAAAAGAGTATTTAAACGTTTTTATTTGTGACGTCTTTTTTGATTAAATATTCATAAGCCATAGCGCTGATAGGTCAGTACCCTCTGGCACCTACTGTATGAAATTTTAAAAGTGAGTACACCTGTGTTGTGTATTTTATTCTGATAATGTTGCTCGAGTAGAGCGACAAAAATGTTACTTGGTTTTAATAAACTTTGGATACGTTAAATATTTCCACGTATTTCTTTTGGGTTTGTTGCTGGTGACTGTTTGAGGTCTCCTTCTGGTAAATTTTTAGTAGTTATTAACAATTAAATGAACTTTACATTTCTTACCACTGGCAATGACAGAGAGAGCTAGCAGGCACTAGAAACAAATGTCCTCGAGTTTTACATTTTCTAAACAGGAGAGGCAAACTGTGTCATAAGAAATTATAGCATCTTGAGGTAGAGTAAACAATAGCATGGTTTTGAGTAAAATGGACAAAAGCACCTACTAGAAAGTTATTAGTGGCAGGGAAATTATATGAAATAGGTGATAGCCCTTGTGGACAGATAGTAGCTACACAGAGTAAATATAGCACCAGCATCTATATCATTAGTGTATCCAAGGCTGGACAGCTGGGTGATTTCAATGAAAGTTAATATAACTCTGATTATGTCCTGTAGTTCTGTTTTGACCCCCATCTACATCTGTGCTCACCTAACTTCCCCTTCCTGCCTTGTTGCTTACTGTTCCTATAGATAACTTGAGTGCTGCAATTTTTTTAATATACTCATCTGATAAGGGTGCCTACATGGTGATGATTTGCACTCAGAGAGATTGGCAGCCACTTGGTTGCTTCCTGTATGAAAAGACATTGTAGAATAGTTTCTTAGCAGATTCTTGATTAAGCTACTCAGCAAAGCATGCCTTGCCACCTACCTGTGGCTGACCCCTCCCCCCCCTTTCTTATCCCCTCCATTTCATTTCTGTGTTTCCTGCAGTACATAGTCTCATTTGCTCTCATTTCCAGACAGATGTGATCAATATTAAGTGTAATATACTATTAATATGGGCTTCCATGAGGTCCTTCGCCCTTTTGTGGTGCCATTCCATCCAGGTTAATATTTGAGGGTTGTTATGCAAGAAAATATCAACCGTCATCATCATAATTTTAGTTCATTCTACTCCCTCCCCTGTTCTGTCTTCCTTTGTGCTTTTATTTTCTCTTCATGCCATTCCCTGAAAGTACTTGAGTCCTTTTTATTAAAGCTTGTCCCCAAATATTTATGGGTATAGTTCCCTTTCTAGATGAGGAGGGGGCTGGGGTTACCTATCACAACTCACAGGGTCACATTCATTGCATGCAGTCTTAATACTTTGCTATGCACATGGTGGTATAATAATGCACAGGGCCATATTCCCAGAAAACAGTGCTAATGCTTGGTTATACATATGGGGCTGTGATTACATGCAGAGTCATATTTACATAGCTTCATAGGTTCAAACAAGATTACTATGCTAGTGGCTTAACATACCTTAAAGCCTAGCCAATATAACCTCACTTTACCCAATATATGACCCCTAGGGGCAACAGGATGGCATGGATTTGTGCCTATGCATTGAGTATCTTACAGATTGACCCTGTCCATAAGGGACATAGGCACTACCCCAGGTGTGAATTTGTAATTCGCCATCCATTGATCCAAACTGAATTTGAACAGGGCCAAGGAAGGTCTCTGCTTAATGTGCATAGAAAGCCTGTTTCAAAGAATGGGCAATCTCTGAGACACATATCTGTCTCTCCAGCATGTTTTGTTTAACTCACTGACTAAGTTTAGATACCTAGAACAGGTGACCCTCATGCTGTTTGACTTGCAGATGTGATCCATCTGGGCTGGATTTGTGATGTACCTTGTAGATCAGGCATAGGTCACCCCTTAATAATCAGTAGGAGTCAGAGTAAAGGGACAGGGCTTTTAGTCTAAATGCATAGGACATGCTGTTTACACCCTGTATTTTCTTTGTGAGGAGCCTCTGAGGACACTCCAGCTGCTGTAAGTGCCTAGTCAGGTACATGTTAAATGGCACATTGTACTCCGTTATTGGTCTAATGAGGGCTGAGTACAGCAGAACTGTAATTTCCTTGAATATCGATGCCAAGCCTTTAGTTGTGCCACATAGAAGGACTTCCTCATCACTGTGGACACATGGCGGTCAAAGTTCAGGCTACTATGTATCTGTGTACTTAGATTTCTCACCTCTGAGTCGACTCTTAGGGGTGTGCTATTGGTGTTGTAATTTTTCAGGGGTATGTGCTTTCCCAAATGGTGTAATAATGCATTTTTTCACATTTAGTTTTAGGCCATAGTTCTGGCACCAATCATTTATCTGATCTAAACCCTTCTGAAGGATATCTTCAACATTGCAGGATTCAGCGATTGCCCCCAGTTTGCAGTTGTTGGCCAGCTTTGTCATCCAGAGGCCTTCCATATTACCTTGACTTCAGATAAGTATATTCCAAACAAGAGTGGTTCCAGCACTGAGCCCTGTGGCATACCACTAGTAACTGTCCTCTTGTCTGACCTGGATTCAGTAAATTAAACCAAATGTGTCCTGTCCATGAGCCAGTTGGCTATCCATCTGATGACATAGGGGTTTATACCCAGTTTTGTGAGTTTATTTATAATACCTGAGTGGGGAATTGTGTCAAATGCCTTGGCCATCTTGAGGTAGGCAGTGTGTATACTGATTTACTCTCATCCATGGCATTAGTGACTTTCTCAAAGAAATCCACCAGATTCAGTAGGCATAACCTGCACCTGACAAAGCCGAATTGGGTCAGGTCCAGTTTTTGAAGGCTTCCTATGTCATTATTTATTGGGTCCATGATTATTCTTTCCATGGCCTTACATATAAGATTAGCCAAATGTATAGGTCTGTAATTTCCTTGGTCAGTCGATGGTCTCTATGCAGAGAGATGTGTTGTCCTCCACTCTATCAGGACAAATGCAGTCCAGCAGCTGTGGTTAAATAGAGAACCTAATGGGTCTGATAAGTCCTGATTTAAACTGTTTAAGAGGCAACCTGGTATATCATCAGGCCCCAATGAAGCCATGATTTTAGCTGTAGAGAGCTCAGTAGCAAACTATTCAGTGATGATAATTGGCAGTGGAGTGGTGGAGGATATTTCTTGGGGGAGAACTGGGGATGGTGTGGAGGTGAAATTTGAGCTGAATTTGTCAGCCAGCAGATTTGCTGTATCTTCCAGCTGAGTATAGCTGATGCTGTCTAGAACTAATTGTGTACATTGTTGGGTGTTGCCTTTAAAATTGTGGCCTTAACTAAAAAAATGCCTTATGGCTATCCTTAGCTTTAGAGGCTAATTTTACGTCAAAGTCTGTTTTCAGATTCTTGACTAGTTTCCTGATTTACTTGTTTAGACTAATGAGGGACTTCATGCTCTGTTGTGCACATTTCCGCTTACTTCTCAACAGGATTTTCTTTCTTTTGTTGTACAAACTATTAATACCAGGGGTCTACCACTGTGGACTGTTTTTCGATTTTACATGGGTTTATTTTGGTCTGGTACTGCCATTTCTGTGCAACTGTTTGCATGGTCATACAGTGCTTTTTTATGCTTTGCATAGGTCTCTGTGCTTTATGGATTTTGGGAGAACTTAGGAGCTAGCTATGCCATCCCTTAATAGGGGATAATTTTCCTTAGAGAATTTATTATATTTTTTGCAGTTAGGTGGGGGACTAGCTTTACCTTTATTTCAAGGGAGTGTGTGCCTCACAATGCAGTCTTCTATGACTACTTTGTGATCTGATCTTACCAATGAGGACGTCACATGGGGGGGGGGTGCTGCACTCTTCTATATTTGTGTTTACCAGATCTAGGATATTTGTTCCCTTAGCAGGAGGGCAAACTGGCTGCTGCAGGTCATTCAGATTTACAAAGTCAAGAAATTGTGTATGCCTTCCAATTAAATTAAATAAATAAAAATAAAAAAATAAAAATTAGTGGACGGGTAGTTAAAATCACCCATGAGTATGGTATTGGGCTGGATTGTGCACGATTCTGGAAACATCAGATTTGATGTATGGGTTTTCTGGTTCATGGTCTGAGACCTGTAGCCAGCAAGACTATGACAATGGATTTTCCCATGGTTATTTGGACATGGAGTAGCTCAACCATGTCACATTACTTGACCAGCCTTGAGGTGTGTGCATCCTTTATGTAGATATATGTGTGTATATATATATATATATATATATATATATATATATATATATATATATATATATATATATATGTGTGTGTGTGATGTGTGTGTGTGTGTGTGTGTGTGTGTGTAGATGTATTTTATATATATATATATATATATATATATATATATATATATATATATATACACCTCTTGTCTTTTGCCCTTTCCTGTTCAGTGGGTGGTCAGAATGTATGAAATCCAGTATAGCCATGCACTACTGGAGTGCTTTCTATGGCTTTGAACCATGTTTCAGTAACTGCACAGATGTCAGCATTCTCCAGAGTGAGGAGAGCTTCTAGGGAGTGCAGTTTCTTGGTGAGAATCCTAACATTAAGCAGTAACACCTTTAGCTTGTCCTGAGTAGCTTTTGTTATTTTAGAAGGTTTGTCTGCTTGACAGTGTCTAAAAAAGGCACTATAGGGGTGAGTAATGCTTCGGCCAATATCCGAAAGTCTAGAGGTGACAGCTGAAGACCATCCCTGGCAAAGCAGCATGGCCTGTCAACCATGTCTTCCCAGGCTAAGTATTAGGCCCCTTTGGAATGAGACTAGTAGTTAAGTCAATTGTTAAAGTTGATCATTTTCTGCTGGTATTGTGGCGTCTTCCTTTGAGACAGTAGAATGCTGCTCAGTGCTAGGCTCATACCTGCTTGTGGCACACATTCTGAGAGCTCAATCATATCTCTCTTCTTATAGTCCAAGAAGGTATGTTTCAGGTCATTCACACCCACATGGACTATGACTGAGTCATATTGGTACTTAGGAGTAAGTGCCATGAGTGTTTGCATGATCTAGCAAATCCTGGCCCCTGACAAGCAACTAAATGTAACCTTCACCTTATCCAGCCAGAGGGAGACTGGTGTGTCTCACAATGGAGTCTCCTATGACCAGAATATTGGACTGTGGAGTGTTTCACCTTATGGGCTTGGTAGTTGAGACACAATAAGATGTGGCTTTATGTTTTGTGGTGGGAATTGTCTTGTTTGAGTGCATGCAGAGTTTTTGAGGACTGCGCTTGAGAGGCCTTTGAGATTTGGGTAAGTTACATGTGAGCAGCGCTACATATTTGGATCTATGTGTGTAGTCCTTTGTGGGTATAGTGAGTGATGTGTATGAGTCATTGACAACCTGCTTGTTGCTTTTTGTGTCTACATGTGAGAGTCTAGCCCCACTGTCAATGTGTAACTACATCTTTTACATATTATATTTGTTTGTTTGAGAATTAAGTGGTTGTCAGTGTACATAAGGCAATTGTTACATTGACTCAGGATGCCCATATCCACCAAGCTGGATGCAGAGATAGCAGGAAAGTGCCCATCCATGGTTGCAGGTCCTAATGTGGACTTGAAAGGATAGAAGTGGAGGGTGTTTGTAACTGGACGAGGGAAGGGTGTTTATTTGGTGTGATCTGCAGCTAACCTGACCAGCGATGCTGCCTACAGCCAAACCAGATCCTCTGCCAGTGGACCCCTGGTATTGATAGTATGCATGTAGTTATAATGCATGATTATACATGTGCTGCTTTGATGACACGGAGGGTAAAATTCCTTGCATGAAGTTTGAATATATGATTATACATATGATTATGTGATGACTCGCAGCACCATATTTACTGTAAGCATGATTATACATATAGTGTTGTGACGACCTGCAGGTCCATACTCATTGTAGGTGGTTCTAAACATGATTATATGTATGGTGTTGTTTGGAAATGCAGGTCCATATTCACTGCTGTCAGCTCTAATGCATGGATATACATATGGTGTTGTTCAGACATGTAGGTCTGTATTCATTGCAGTAGCTCTAATTCATGATTATACATATGATGCTGTTTGGACAGACTGGTGCATATCCCTGCATATGGTTCCACTGTGTTGTTATGCATAAAGTAATATGATGATGACTGAGACAATGGCTATACCTCTATAAATGTCTTATGTCTCTGCAACCTTCACCATAGCCATTTCCAATAATGATTTATTTGTGTGTGTGTGTGTGTGTGTGTGTGTGTGTGTGTGTGTGTGTGTGTGTGTGTGTGTGTGTGTGTGTGTGTGTGTGTGTGTGTGTCTGTGCTGTGTGTGTGTGTGTGTGTGTGTGTGTGTGTGTGTGTGTGTGTGTGTGTGTGTGTGTGTGTGTGTGTGTGTGTGTGTGTGTGTGTGTGTGTGTGTCTGTGCTGTGTGTGTGTGTGTGTGTGTGTGTGTGTGTGTGTGTGTGTGTGTGTGTGTGTGTGTGTGTGTGTGTGTGTGTGTGTGTGTGTGTGTGTGTGTGTGTGTGTGTGTGTGTGTGTGTGTGTGTGTGTGTGTGTGTGTGTGTGTGTGTGTGTGTGTGTGTGTGTGTGTGTGTGTGTGTGAGTATGTGTGTATGTGCTGTGTGTGCTTGTAAACATGCGTATATTTTTATACAGAGAGAGAAACACTGACAGAGCGATACATATGTAAGTATATCTATACACAAACATTGAGAGGGGAAGGTGATAGTTCAATATTGCACAAGGTGCTCCTAATATTATTACTTTGACACACATTTCTCAACCTCTTAGAGCAAAAATATGGACAAAGCCACAAATGATGGAGGGACAAAGGCTCCAAAGCAGGGACAGCTTTTTAAATATTGCTCTTAAAGACTTAGAAAGTTGATAGAATAACAAGTTTTGCATTAGCATGGATGTTCTGAAGGATATTAGGTCTGAAACTTAAATCTCTGTTATTATTTCCTGACTTTGGTCCTCAATGATTTGACAGTGATTTACCAGAAAAAAAAAACAATTTTATGAAAAACAGACCAAAAATATGAGGCAAAAATATGGACATTCTGTGAAAATCTGGACATTTAAGAGGCATGCTTTGAAATCAGCCTGGATATTTTAAGAAAAAATGGTTTGTGGTAAATTAGCAATGTACACAGTATAGCTAGGCTTATAGTAAATCAGCTAATTACTTTATCTGACTTTCTTTTCCTGCAGATCCGCTCACAATTAAGTAATGCCATAGAGAATCAGGATTCAGTCACCATCAGGTCTAGGTAAGTCTGGTTAAAATGTAAACTAATTTATTTTGTTGAGCTTTCAGAAAATCCCATGAGCTTCTACAGATGAGGCTAGTGTTCATTTTAACAAGTTCATAGGTTGGTACTAGGCTATTGGCTATTACAAGCCTAGCCATAACAATTCCCTGGGTATTTCTTCCCACAATATTTACTTTCCTGGACCTCTGTCTAGCAGGGCAACTGACCTATTCCCCGGGGTGAATTTCCTATCTCCCATCCAATCGTCAAGGTTCCTTTTGAAGAGGGCCAAGGAGGTGCTCTGCTTGACATGTATGGACAGACTATTACAGAGTATGGGGAGTCTCTGGGTCAGGAACCTATCCCTCCAGCATGTTTTGTTCATTGTGATGACAAGGTTTAGATCCCTGAAGCATGTGGCTTTGAGGGATTGAAGTGGAACATGTCCAACAGCTCAGGGTTTGACACAGCCTTGTATGTTAAGCAGAGATCGCCTCTGAGTAGACGATATGCCACAGAGTATAGCTGGAGTTTTTTTAGATGGTCAGCATATGGCATCTGCTTTAGGTCTGTGATTCTTTTAGTGAGGTATTTCTGCGGCCTTTCCAGCTGTTGCATATGTCTTGTGAGGTACATACCAAACGGGGCATTGTACTCTATAATGGTTCTAATGAGGGATGAGTACAATGGGAAATGTGTTACCACCATGTGTTTCAACTGCCGAGTCTTGAACCCAGGACCCTCTGCACTATAATCAGAGCAACATACCACTATGCCAAATCAGCCATAAGTAAATACTTCTATAATTGTAAAGCAGACTGCCTTCCGTGTATGACCTTTTCAAATTCTAGTACTACTGTTACAGGATACTGTAGTTGACTTAACTTGTTACTGTTTATCATGAATATCCTTATGTGCTTATACAATGTAGTGTTACATCCCACCACACATACCTGTCAACTGTCTTATATTTTCATGTTTGCCATGAATTTTGTCTTGGGATTTATGGTTGTAGTAAACCAGGTAAACCAGTAGAAAGTGGCGATGATCAAAATTATGAACAGTTTTACACATTTGAGGTCTTTCTTGCAAAATGTTTTAATGCAAATTGTCTCAGTCTGTCAGCTTTTCATTTTTAGGTGTCTTTATAGTTCCATTCCTCAACTTCCTAATGCAACATATAGTTGACAACTAGGACTATAGCATTACATCTGAAAGATATGTGTTTTTTCTTTTGAAATTTTTCCTCAAATTCCTTGAGGCTTTTCTCCTGCAGCTTAATTTCCTGGCTTGGCTTTAAAGAAAGCAATAAATATCCCTAAATTCAAACCAGAAATCAGCTAATAAAAGTTGACAACAGCAAAGTTTATTATAACAAAAAAAATACTGCCTGGAAAGGGTCAGTTTACCAGCCCTCCCACCTACTTATCAAATAGTAATAATTAAAAACAAAAAACATTTTCTGGAGGACAAGCCCACCTGCACTATCACATAGTGGACTCTACTGTCCTGAACATCTAAGGGACATTTTTTCTGCCCAATAGCTCTGAAGTCAAAATTACCAGAAAGGTTACTTAACAGATTTGTAAACTTTAGTGCTGATACTTATTTTTAGAGACATTTTAGAACACCAACTGACTGTGCTAATCCAGCATCTGTCCATTACTCTACATAAAATAAGCTGCTCACCCTTGTAAAACAGTGTCTTCTTTTTCCAGTCCTATAAAAACAATGTATACATTTGAATTCTGTCATTGTTTTCAGACTTACTACACCTTCAGAGAGGTTGTTTCCATTGCCCTGCATACTTTCTGTAAAGGTTACATGCTTGAAATCCAGATTATTCCAGATCTTATTTAAAATCTGTCATACTCTGCTTCCATTCCTTGCCTTTGACCATAGGTTTGTCTTGCACAGTAACTACATTTGCATATGGTATTAGGCTGTGACACAGGCCTGCTCTGGTACAAAATGAACCAACTACTACAGACTAAGTTACTGTACTGTAGCCATTCATTTTGTTGCAGTGATTTTAATTCATGACACTTGTTTGAGTTTAAGGCCTGAAAGAAAGTACAGATGCAGCACAAGTATTGAAGAAATTGCTTGAAACCACCACGATATAATCCAAGTAGCATTTAATATAAAAGATAAAACAGGAACAAGCGCTTTCACGCAAACAAATTGCGCTTCATCAGGTTACAATCTCACAAAGACTTCCATTGTCTTTTATAGAAACACATTGTCACAATTAACCAATTAATCAAAATAATTAAAACCATTAAGCATATTCAAAAACTCATTAACAATACAAATATAAAGTAGTAGTATATTCAACTACCTAATACATTATTTAGAAATCAGCCCAGTGAAACTAATTTGATAATTCAACAAGTGAACATTATTGGAGCTTTTTAATTCAGTAAATTCAATACTAAATGTTAAAATGCAAGGAATTCCCTAAATGCCAGTGTTAACGCCTTGCTGAACTCATTAGAAAACTCATTTAGGAAACAATGCCCATATTTGGAAGGAGGAAGTAATCCTAAATACAACTTTACTTGGCGATCTTGATATATAGTCAAGACGCCTGTCTCCATGACACTAAGCTTCATTTAATTTCATTAAGAATAAAAATAGAAAATAAAGAATTCAGTGTTTGTCCAGCCGACCATTCTACATAAATCTATGATAGCCAAGGCGTAGCAGCAACCAAGGTTTTATCAATGGTAATCAACAAGCCAGTAGCATAACAATGGATACTCAATACAGGTACCCATTTCCAAAGCAGTTTATCTATTAACATTTGCATGCAGCTTTATTAATACGCAGAGGGAAGTCAATTCATCTCAGTATGCTATCTAAAGACTTTTCGCAAGAAACGTTTTTCAATGAAGCCGTCTTGCAGTCAAGAATAGCTAATATATATGCCAAGGTAAAATCTATGTCCAGAGACAAAGAAACGTTGTATCACATACACCAACAGCCATAGCAAAAATATTTATGATTAAAACCTAGAACACAAACGCTGCAACAACCATAAGTGCTGGGATGAGAAAGTGGTATAATTACCATAGCGAGCAAAGTCTGTACACATCCTGGTAATCGGAATAACCAACATCTAAGACACATAAGTCCTTATCGAGGACAAAAGAACAAAATGTGTTCCCAGTCCCTAAGCCTGTATCGGAGCTGTAATCTAAAGTACGAAGACTACTCCAGATTAGAAGTTGTATTAAGAAACGATATAAACATCATAAATAGCTAGATTTTAGAGTAACATTGATTCCAGACTTGGTATTTGCTGTTACGAAAAATTAGACAACATTTCAGGAGTTCAAAGACTCTATCAAGTCCCAATAAAAATATCAAGTCATTGAATACTAAGACTCTATATATATTCAGCATCAACATATACAGATAATACAAAGGCATAAAACTTCAATTAACTAACGATGCAACTAATATTGAAATAAAATAATAATAATAGAAAAGGAACAACACAATTGTCCCTGACTGAAAAGCAAAACATAGAACATATATGCATGAAGGGATAGTATTATTATAGGTCCCATATATCAGGTACAAAACGACATAAATGTCTGAATCAATAACCAGGTAGCATATGTACATGCTGCACCATGAGATGGCATAAGACTTACATATTTAAATTACAATAACTTATACCTATTAGTGCAGACGAATAACAATAGATAGAGATGGGTAGAAAATAGGAAATAATAGAGGCCAGTATTGTCACATTTTTTCATGATTAATATATTAACATAAGCCTCATTATTTCACCAGAGACAATATTAATTTCAGATTTCAGTTGTGAGATAAATATGCAAGGTTAGTAGTCAAATAGAAAATAATGGAAGTACATCAAGTTGACTAAGACCTTTCTAATTAACTAGGTCCTATCAGAGCTGGTCGAAGATTGACCACAGAATTAAGGCCTGGTGGTAAATGGGCCTTGAGTCTCAATATCCACCTTAATTCAAAGCTCTCCAGAGTATTCAAATGGTCACCCTCCCTCCTATTAAAATCTACCACCTGCAGCACCTGAAACACAAAACTGTGTTGAGGATGGGTGCTGCAGTGTAAAGCCAAGGCATTACTAAGGTTATTTTTTCTGATATTGTATATATGGTCATATATTCGATCTCTTAGTCTCCGTGAGGTCAAGCCCACATAATAACCATCACACAGGGTACAGGTGGCAAGATAGACCACATTTCTCGTATTACAATTCGCATAATGCGTTGGCAATATGTTCCTTTCCATACCTGGAGGTGTAAAACCACAATCTTTACAAATATAGTCACAATAAGAACATTTTGTACATGGAAAGGTACCTGTTTTCATCAAAGATCTAATGTCAATAGATGTATTGATTAATTTTTCCTTACATAGAAGTCTCTTTAAATTCATGCAATTCATGTATCTGAAGATCGGTTTTTCACTCACAACTTCTGAAACAGACATATCTGAGAGTAGAATCTTCCAATTGCCTCTTACTATATTAGTTAGATGCTGCACATCATTAGTATATTTTATATCATAAGTCAAAATGTTAGCCATATTCTTACTAAAGCCATGATGGTTAGCAAACTTTTTAACCTGGGGTCTACTACTATCAGGTGTGGGATCTTTTACTTCATCAATCAATTTAGTAGGATAGCCCCTTTCCAAAAAAAGTTTCCTCTGGGTTTCCATTAACCTAAGAGTATCAGTTCTATCACTACAGATTTTTTCAATCCTGCTCATCTGGTTCGTTATGATGTTTTGAAAGATATGTCGTGGATGTAGGCTGTCATAATGGAGGATCCCATTCCTCCAGCAAGATTTCCTATAAAGCGTCGTCATTAACCTACAATAATTATCCTTCTTGATAGTAATATCTAAAAAATCCACACTATGATAAGAGAAAACATGACTAAACTTAAAGAACGTAGTGACACTGTTCATATAGTCAATAAAGGAGGTAAGACTATCTATACCACCATTCCATATGATTAGTATGTCGTCTACAAAACGTCTGTATAGTACGACATTAGCAAACCTCGGATCATTAAATATGTGTTCCTTTTCCCATTCCAATACGACCAGGTTGGCATATGCATTAGCACAGGGGGTGCCCATGGCAACCCCCCATGTTTGTGCATATGCCACACCGTCGTAGAGGAAGACATTGTTGTTCAAAACTAGATCTAAAAGGCAGCATAGGTTCATGATGTCACCATTGGAAAATCCAAGTTGTGTCATATGGCTTCTTATTGCATCTAAGCCATAGTCATTGGGAATCTTGGTGAATAAACTTTCAATATCTAGAGTCACTAATATGGTTCTATCTATTATTTTATTAGTGATTATATTTAATTTCAAATCATCCAAAAGTTTATATGAATCAAGAAGGATGGTAGGTACCTGCTTTACAAGGGCTCCTAATTCGGTCTGCACATAAAGTGATGCATTATAAGTGACCCAATGGTCACCTGACACAATGGGCCGTAGAGGTGGGGGATATACCTTCTTATGTAGCTTCGGCAGGCCTTTAATAATAGGGATAAGAGGAAGTTCTACCAATAGAAAATCGTAAAGGGGTTTATCAATGGACCTAGTCATAAGCATATCATAGAGCGTATCATGGACATATCGCGTTAGTGATGCTATTTGTAACTTGTCAATTCTTTTATAGGCAGCATCATTATTTAACATATTAAGCATTAAATCATTATAGAAAATTGCATCCATGGCTACGATCCCCCCTCCCTTATCTGCTGGTTTAAACACAAGCTGGGGATCATTGCACATTATTTTTAGCTCCAACATTTCTTCCACATTCAGATTCATAAAAACATTCTTTTTCACTGGGCTGTCATAAAACAAATAAAAATCACGTTCACAAGTTTTCAAAAAACAATCTACTACAGGTGTAGTAGGTGGCATAAAAGTGCTTTTCCTTCTGCAAATAAATTTATTGTTGCTACCAGAAGTGTCTGTAGGACCAGACAAGTTGTCCCTAAATAATAGCTTAAGGGATAGTTTCCTGCAAAATTTACGTAGCCCTATTAGGGTGTCAGAAATATTACTATACTGTGAGGGAATAAATGACATACCCTTATTCAAGACATTTATAGCATTCATCGAAAAAGTCCTAGATGACAGATTAAAAAACAAACAGTTTATATTTCCATTCTTCATTTCTTCTTCAATACGTCTCCTGACCGTTTGCATATAGTTCAAATCTTCGTTCTTCTTCTCTGCTCCTGCACATCCCCTGATAGTTTTCTTTTGCCTCTCCCTCGGCTGTTGGATCGAGCTCGCACTGCCTCTTTGTAAGGAAGGGGAAAATTCAAAGGCAAGGGTGCCGTAAGCTTATTAATAGAGGCTTTTACTTTAGGTTTCGTACCCAAATTGATCTGCTGAACCAAGCCTTGCTGGTTACATGGTAGTGAAGAGATCGGAGTGTCTGACACCATGGATGTTTCACGTAACACATTCTCTACCTGCGATCCTGTATTAGACATGTTATTAGATGCAACTGTAGGGACTTCATTAGTCAAGCCAGGTGACACATCCCCTTGATTATTGGGTATGTGGGTAGAATTTGAGTGGGTTCTCGGCCATACAAAAATACGGCCGAGACAAAAGTCCTCACAGTCACGTTTTAATTTTTTCATTTTTATCTGCTCCAGCTTGTTACTATATAAAGACAGTTGTCTATTCATAGCTTGTATTTTAGCTTTACAGAATTCAGAGTCATAGGTGGTGGTGAGCAAATTATACCGCTCCTCAACCTTACTCAATAACTCCGCTTCCAGCGGTGTAAAGTAATCTAATAATAGCTGGATATACTTATAGCCAAAGTCAATATTTAATTTCTGCCATTGCCGAAGTAGTTCTGGTTGGCTATCCCCATAGGTCGGCATGCACAAAACACGCATGCCACGGGGGATAACTTTAAAGTGCAGGCATGCTTGTAGGTGCCTTCTTTGCCAAACAAGCCTATGCAGGCGGTATAGATCATTCTCTAAGGTTCTCATACTCCCAAAGAATTCGTGCATATTGTCATTATTACTAGATGGACTTCTACATACTTCACCATTCAAGTCCATAAGTAGCAGCGGATTTTCACGTTGATAGAAAAGACAATTCCAGTTTTCATTGGAAACATTACTCACTGGGTTGTAGTCTAATTCAATGTTCTGTGTTTCCATCGCGTGGTGGCCGGTTAAGTAGAGAAGTAAAGATAGTAACTGCAGAAAACAGTAACCGATCACCCAAAGGTTTCTTGCATCAAGGTAGGAGAAACAGTATTGAAGAAATTGCTTGAAACCACCACGATATAATCCAAGTAGCATTTAATATAAAAGATAAAACAGGAACAAGCGCTTTCACGCAAACAAATTGCGCTTCATCAGGTTACAATCTCACAAAGACTTCCATTGTCTTTTATAGAAACACATTGTCACAATTAACCAATTAATCAAAATAATTAAAACCATTAAGCATATTCAAAAACTCATTAACAATACAAATATAAAGTAGTAGTATATTCAACTACCTAATACATTATTTAGAAATCAGCCCAGTGAAACTAATTTGATAATTCAACAAGTGAACATTATTGGAGCTTTTTAATTCAGTAAATTCAATACTAAATGTTAAAATGCAAGGAATTCCCTAAATGCCAGTGTTAACGCCTTGCTGAACTCATTAGAAAACTCATTTAGGAAACAATGCCCATATTTGGAAGGAGGAAGTAATCCTAAATACAACTTTACTTGGCGATCTTGATATATAGTCAAGACGCCTGTCTCCATGACACTAAGCTTCATTTAATTTCATTAAGAATAAAAATAGAAAATAAAGAATTCAGTGTTTGTCCAGCCGACCATTCTACATAAATCTATGATAGCCAAGGCGTAGCAGCAACCAAGGTTTTATCAATGGTAATCAACAAGCCAGTAGCATAACAATGGATACTCAATACAGGTACCCATTTCCAAAGCAGTTTATCTATTAACATTTGCATGCAGCTTTATTAATATGCAGAGGGAAGTCAATTCATCTCAGTATGCTATCTAAAGACTTTTCGCAAGAAACGTTTTTCAATGAAGCCGTCTTGCAGTCAAGAATAGCTAATATATATGCCAAGGTAAAATCTATGTCCAGAGACAAAGAAACGTTGTATCACATACACCAACAGCCATAGCAAAAATATTTATGATTAAAACCTAGAACACAAACGCTGCAACAACCATAAGTGCTGGGATGAGAAAGTGGTATAATTACCATAGCGAGCAAAGTCTGTACACATCCTGGTAATCGGAATAACCAACATCTAAGACACATAAGTCCTTATCGAGGACAAAAGAACAAAATGTGTTCCCAGTCCCTAAGCCTGTATCGGAGCTGTAATCTAAAGTACGAAGACTACTCCAGATTAGAAGTTGTATTAAGAAACGATATAAACATCATAAATAGCTAGATTTTAGAGTAACATTGATTCCAGACTTGGTATTTGCTGTTACGAAAAATTAGACAACATTTCAGGAGTTCAAAGACTCTATCAAGTCCCAATAAAAATATCAAGTCATTGAATACTAAGACTCTATATATATTCAGCATCAACATATACAGATAATACAAAGGCATAAAACTTCAATTAACTAACGATGCAACTAATATTGAAATAAAATAATAATAATAGAAAAGGAACAACACAATTGTCCCTGACTGAAAAGCAAAACATAGAACATATATGCATGAAGGGATAGTATTATTATAGGTCCCATATATCAGGTACAAAACGACATAAATGTATTTTTAGAGACATTTTAGAACACCAACTGACTGTGCTAATCCAGCATCTGTCCATTACTCTACATAAAATAAGCTGCTCACCCTTGTAAAACAGTGTCTTCTTTTTCCAGTCCTATAAAAACAATGTATACATTTGAATTCTGTCATTGTTTTCAGACTTACTACACCTTCAGAGAGGTTGTTTCCATTGCCCTGCATACTTTCTGTAAAGGTTACATGCTTGAAATCCAGATTATTCCAGATCTTATTTAAAATCTGTCATACTCTGCTTCCATTCCTTGCCTTTGACCATAGGTTTGTCTTGCACAGTAACTACATTTGCATATGGTATTAGGCTGTGACACAGGCCTGCTCTGGTACAAAATGAACCAACTACTACAGACTAAGTTACTGTACTGTAGCCATTCATTTTGTTGCAGTGATTTTAATTCATGACACTTGTTTGAGTTTAAGGCCTGAAAGAAAGTACAGATGCAGCACAAGGCGACCTAGGTGGTGACCTGGTGCTGGCAGTGGGACCCAGCCTGATGTTAAAAATAAAAATAAAATGTAGAGCAGGAGATTTCTTTTGCTTCATGAGTATGTAGATTGCTTTCTTCAGTGTCACTACACAGCAGATCTTCAGCATCAGCACACAGGAGACCAGAGCAGAAGGAGGGCAGAGCAGGCAAGAGATTTGTTTTGTTGACAGCCTCACCCAACCACAGAGCAGGAGACAGCTGCAACCACAGATAAGGGTATTTGTTTGCTTTCTTAAGCCAGAACACACAGCGAAGACCAGGCCAGGAGATTTGTTTTACTGATAGTCTCAAGCAATCAGAGATGGCATAAACCAACCAGAGACGAGGAGATATACTCTTCACCACGCATAATGGGAGATTTGTAGATGTTCTTCATGTTTCACTGTTGCAGTCATCACATTTGGGTTATCTGCCTGCAGGTAGCCCTCAGTCATAGGTTCATAGGTTCATAGGTAGGTAGTAGGCTATCGGTCCAAGGGCCTACATAAGCCTAGCCAACAATGTTCCCTGGCTTACGCCACCCAAGAAAGTTATTTACCTGTGCCACTGTCGAGCAGAGACACAGAAGTGATCGCTGGGGTGTATTTCCTATTTCCCATCCACTCATCAAGACTTTTCTTGAAGAGTGCTAATGAAGAACTTTGCTTGACATAGATGGGTAGCCTGTTCCAGAGTATAGGAAGTCTCTGGGACAGGAATCTATCCCTCCAGCATGTCCTGTTTATTGTGGTGACAAGGTTTAGGTCCCTAGAGTGTGTAGCTCAGAGGGATTGGGATTTCTTTAGGTGTAGCATGTCCAACAGCTCTGGGTTTGACATAACTTTATATGTTAGGCAGAGATCTCCTCAGAGTAGGCGATATGCTACGGAGTAAAGCTGGCATTTTTTGAGGTGGTCAGTGTAGGGCATTTGTTTGAGGCTAGTAATCCTCTTTGTGAGGTACTTCTGTGGGCTTTCCAGCTGCTGCAGATGTCTTGTGAGGTAGATTCCAAAAGGGGCATTGTACTCTATAGTGGGTCTAATGAGTGTCGAGTAGAGGGGAACAATGACCTCTTTTTTCCTGGATGAGAACCCTTTTATGATGAGGTGTGCCACATAGAAGGAATTCCTGACTACTGTGGTGATGTGACTATCAAAGGAGAGACTTCTGTCCACCTGGGTCCCAAGGTCTCTTATTAGGCATTCGGTGTTAAGTAGATTGCTGCCTATGTGGTAGTTCATGGGTACAGAATTTTTACCAAAGGGGATGACACTGCACATTTTGGCATTGAGCTTGAGGCCATGGCTCTGACACCAGGCATCTGTCTCAGTGAGGCCCTTCTGTAGGATGTCCACATCATTTGGGGACTCGACAATGGCTCCTAGTTTGCAGTCATCTGTGAATTTCATTAGCCAAAGGCCTTCTGTGTTAGCCTGTACTTCAGAGATGTAGATACAAAAGAGGAGAGGTTCTAGGACTGAACCCTGTGGTACTCCACTTGTCACTGGTTTGAAATCAGATTTGGAATCTGCAACTTTTACAGTGTGGGTTCTGTCAATGAGCCAGTTGGCAACCCATCTTGTGATGTAGGGATTTATACCTAGTTTAGCTATAATTCCAGAATGGGGGATGGTGTTCAAAGCCTTCGTGCGGTCAAGATAGGCTGTGTGAATCACCTTACCCTCATCTACGGCTTTGGTGACTGCCTCAAAGAAGTCAATCAGGTTCAGGAGGCATGATCTGACTTTCGCAGACCCGAACTGGGTGGGGTCCAGAGTTTGGAGGTTACCAATGTCTTTGTTTATGAGTTCCATGATGATACTTCCATGGCCTTACAGACCAGGCTCATCAGGCTAATAGGGCGATAGTTCCCGGAATCAGTGGTGGCTCCTCCTTTGTGGAGTGGGATAACTGATGCTGTGCGCCATTCAGTGGGCACAAAGCCTGACATGAGGCTATGATTGAACATGGTGCTTATGTGGGGATCCAGTTCATTCTGAAGTTCTTTATATAAACAAATGCACAATGGTAAGGATGTAAAGGAGGGGAAATATTTAAACAAGTGCTTTCACTTCACAACTGACATTTTTGCAAGTATAAATTAAATCCTGATCTCGATGATCATTGTAAAAGGAAAAAATAAAAAATAAATAGTATGCTCACTAATAAGTTTGAACAGTAATTTATGGTAATTAAGTAGAGACAGTCAAATAATGAGATATTGGTGTGGCTGCGAGAGGGAAGGGTAGTTCATTACCCTGATTAAGGCCCTTTGTCTATGATCCAACTCTGGCTGAAAGAATACCACAGTTGCTTTATGTGTTTCAGAAACTATCTCATGACTATGGTCATGGCCTTATGTTCTCAGGAGGAAGCATCATTTACAATCTATGGTTTGTACCATGTCACAAACAGAGATTTATTACTAGACAAAGTAATTATTTGTTTTGGAAATTATGTTCTTTCTGCAAGATGTATCAGTTAATCATGCAAGCTCTTTATTTCTCTTTTTCCATAAGGTGAATTAAATAAAACTATTTAGACAAGTCAGTAACATTTCTAAATAAAGTCCTGCCACCTTATGTCATAATTTCAACAGCTATATCAAACTGTCATACTGTGATCTGACATTTACTGTTGCTGTTGCATATATTAATACATTACATAGATGAGTTATCAATCCCATATTTTGTCATTAGAGATGCTGGGCCACTATTCTAAAAGGTATTCCAGAAGTGTTCAATTTCAGTACCATTTTTCACAAATTCAGATGTACAAAACTGAATATGAATACATTTTTTATTTAGTTATTTGCATTGTTGGCACAATCTGTAGGATTTCTATGAAGGCATGTGTACCTTCTATATTACCATGTTATTATCAACCAAGCAAGTAATGTTGTGGGAGGCAGAGCTAGGAAACATGAACGTTGTGGAAGCAAACCTAGAAAGCACAAATGTTATGTGAGGCAGTCCTAGGAAAAACAAATGTGGGAGAAAGAGCTAGGAAACGCTAACATTGTGGGAGGCAGAGCTAGGAAACACAAACGTTGTGGGAGGCAAATCTAGGAAACATGAACATTGTGGGAGGCAGACCTAGGAAACACAAGCATTGCGGGAGGCAGACCCAGGAAACACAAGCATTGTGGGAGACAGAAATAGGAAAAACAAACATTTTGGGAGGCAAAGCTAAGAAACCAACGTGGGAGGCAGAACTAGGAAACACAAACATTGTGGGAGGCAGAACTAAGAACCACAAACATTGTGAGAGGCAGAGCTAGGAAACACAAATGCTGTGGGAGGCAAGAGATAGGAAACACAAATGCTGTGGGAGCCAGAGCTAGGAAACATGAACTTTGTAGGAGGCAGAGCTAGGAAACACAGATGTCATGAAAGGCAAGAGTTAGGAAACATGAAACTAACTGTAAGGTCGCTATAACTTGGGAGAAGGAAGACTGTCCTCTTTTTCCCACAACAGTGATGGCATTCAGTCGATAATATTATTTCATTTATACTCCTACATGTCAGTCTGTTGAAATTCCCTTATTTTTAGACTGCCAGCATACTCCACCATTAAAATATGTCCCAATTAACATATTAAAGTTTTATTGGCATTGGCCCCATTTTTTTCTCCTGTTGCTCTCACATGGGGTTGGACAGTCCCATTAACTGTGGCCAAAAGACCTAGAGCCAATTATTCTATACCAGCAAGTGGTGTTTCTAAAGTTTTATCTCTGGATGAAATATGTTAGACCTGAGATACTTACAAATATATATCTTCTATAAGAAATACCATATCATGATATACCCTTTATAACTAAGTTGTGGTTGTATGATTCATGCATGTTTTGTTACATTTAAACATTTATATACATGAGGAAGTAAATGCATATGTATACAGATTATAAGGATGCATATTTATGCATTTAGAAATCTGATAATCTGGTAAGTGAGTGTATTTTAATGGACACTTTTCATATGTGAGATATACCAGAAGATCGCAAAACATTACAAGAATCTGTTTAAATAAAATAATGATGAAAATGCCACATCGCAAATCAATATGCATTTATATAACAAAATGGCTGGTCAATGCCTATATGGAGTGTGACACCCATGCACTAGCCCAGTAATCAAGGAGCCTCAATCCTCACCACTAGCACCAGTGAAGGGTGTGCACATTGGGAAGGATAACAAGTACACACACAGTAAACTACAATTTAACACCAGTGAGGGGCGTGCACATTGGGAAGGATAACAAGTACACACACAGTAAAGTACAATTTAACACCAGTGAGGGGCGTGCACATTGGGAAGGATAACAAGTACACACACAGTAAAGTACAATTTAACACCAGTGAGGGGCGTGCACATTGGGAAGGATAACAAGTGCACACACAGTAAAGTACAATTTAACATCAATGAGGGGTGTGCACATTGGGAAGGATAACAAGTACACACACAGTAAACTACAATTTAACACCAGTGAGGGGCGTGCACATTGGGAAGGATAACAAGTACACACACAATAAAGTACAATTTAACACCAGTGAGGGGCGTGCACATTGGGAAGGATAACAAGTACACACACAGTAAACTACAATTTAACACCAGTGAGGGGCGTGCACATTGGGAAGGATAACAAGTACACACACAGTAAAGTACAATTTAACACCAGTGAGGGGCGTGCACATTGGGGGGATAACAAGTACACACACAGTAAAGTACAATTTAACACCAGTGATGGGTGTGCACATTGGGGGATAACAAGTACACACACAGTAAAGTACAATTTAACACCAGTGAGGGGCGTGCACATTGGGAAGGATAACAAGTGCACACACAGTAAAGTACAATTTAACACCAGTGAGGGGTGTGCACATTGGGAAGGATAACAAGTACACACACAGTAAAGTACAATTTAACACCAGTGAGGAGCGTGCACATTGGGAAGGATAACAAGTACACACACAGTAAAGTACAATTTAACACCAGTGAGGGGCGTGCACATTGGGAAGGATAACAAGTACACACACAGTAAAGTACAATTTAACACCAATGAGGGGTGTGCACATTGGGAAGGATAACAAGTACACACACAGTAAAGTACAATTTAACACCAGTGAATGGCGTGCACATTGGGAAGGATAACAAGTGCACACACAGTAAAGTACAATTTAACACCAGTGAGGGGTGTGCACATTGGGAAGGATAACAAGTACACACACAGTAAAGTACAATTTAACACCAGTGAGGGGCGTGCACATTGGGAAGGATAACAAGTACACACACAGTAAACTACAATTTAACACCAGTGAGGGGCGTGCACATTGGGAAGGATAACAAGTACACACACAGTAAAGTACAATTTAACACCAGTGAGGGGCGTGCACATTGGGGGGATAACAAGTACACACACAGTAAAGTACAATTTAACACCAGTGAGGGAGTGCACATTGGGAAGGATAACAAGTACACACACAGTAAAGTACAATTTAACACCAGTAAGAGGCGTGCACATTGGGAAGGATAACAAGTACACACACAGTAAAGTACAATTTAACACCAGTGAGGGGCGTGCACATTGGGGGGATAACAAGTACACACACAGTAAAGTACAATTTAACACCAGTGAGGGGTGTGCACATTGGGAAGGATAACAAGTACACACACAGTAAACTACAATTTAACACCAGTGAGGGGCGTGCACATTGGGAAGGATAACAAGTGCACACACAGTAAAGTACAATTTAACACCAGTGAGGGTGTGCACATTAGGAAGGATAACAAGTACACACACAGTAAAGTACAATTTAACACCAGTGAGGGGCGTGCACATTGGGAAGGATAACAAGTACACACACAGTAAAGTACAATTTAACACCAGTGAGGGGCGTGCACATTGGGAAGGATAACAAGTACACACACAGTAAAGTACAATTTAACACCAATGAGGGGTGTGCACATTGGGAAGGATAACAAGTACACACACAGTAAAGTACAATTTAACACCAGTGAGGGGTGTACACATTGGGAAGGATAACAAGTACACACACAGTAAAGTACAATTTAACACCAGTGAGGGGTGTGCACATTGGGAAGGATAACAAGTACACACACAGTAAAGTACAATTTAACACCAGTGAGGGGTGTGCACATTGGGAAGGATAACAAGTGCACACACAGTAAAGTGCAATTTAACACCAGTGAGGGGCGTGCACATTGGGAAGGATAACAAGTACACACACAGTAAAGTACAATTTAACACCAGTGAGGGGCGTGCACATTGGGAAGGATAACAAGTACTCACACAGTAAAGTACAATTTAACACCAGTGAGGAGCGTGCACATTGGGAAGGATAACAAGTACACACACAGTAAAGTACAATTTAACACCAGTGAGAGGCGTGCACATTGGGAAGGATAACAAGTACACACACAGTAAAGTACAATTTAACACCAGTGAGGGGCGTGCACATTGGGAAGGATAACAAGTACACACACAGTAAAGTACAATTTAACACCAGTGAGGGGCATGCACATTGGTAAGGATAACAAGTACACACACAGTAAAGTACAATTTAACACCAGTGAGGGGCGTGCACATTGGGAAGGATAACAAGTACACACACAGTAAAGTACAATTTAACACCATTGAGGGGTGTGCACATTGGGAAGGATAACAAGTACACACACAGTAAAGTACAATTTAACACCAATGAGGGGCGTGCACATTGGGAAGGATAACAAGTACACACACAGTAAAGTACAATTTAACACCAGTGAGGGGCGTGCACATTGGGAAGGATGACAAATACACACACAGTAAAGTACAATTTAACACCAGTGAGGGGCGTGCACATTGGGAAGGATAACAAGTACACACACAGTAAAGTACAATTTCCCTTAAGAGCACACAGAGATCACAGTCAGTCTGGGGCTGGTTTCTCCCTTTCTCTCCAGATCCCCAGTAAGACTCCCCACTGGCACAGCTATAGGGTAAAGATCTCAGTTGAGTGGTCAAGCCAAAACCTCCAGCACCCTCTCTGTCCAACCAGTGTTTCATGTCCCTGCCCAAGTAGCTGACACACACACACACACACACACACACACACACACACACACACACACACACACACACACTTTGAGATATGAATTATATACAAAGATGCAGGCACTCCTGGGGAAGGCTGGCACAGGTTTTCCGGCTATGCCCTCTTTCTACCCAGACAATAAGGTAGTACCAATTGCCACCAACCACTACTATCAGCTACTATAAAGGCTCTTACCAAAGAGTGACCAGTTTTACCATGCAATATTATTATTATCTAATTCATAAGTGTGATGAACAGCAAGGCTATCAGAGAGGCTTTGTACAGTATCACCAAAATACATGCAAACTCTAGAGCTTAAATTATCTCTATGCAAAACAGCCACAGTTGAAAGGTTTAAAAATATTTAATAAAGAATAATGAAAACACAAGACAATACTTATTACTTCAACACAATGACATTATATAGTTTAGAAATCACAGGAAATACTTTAAAACAGTATTTTAGGATAGTCTGACAAATATAGAAAACAGCTAGTCTAATCTTACTATTTTTATCTGTCTCTAAGAGAAATCATTGTTCTAAATACTACTTACATACAGAGCAAGCAAGTGCTGGTGAGTGGATATTCTTACTAGATCCAAGACAAGATACAAAATGCTATTCTTTCTTTCTGAGATAGCCCTTAAATTGATAATACACAGTACTGTTGAGTTATTTCAGATTACACCATTTTTTACACCTCTGCTGAAGTTTCCCAGGCTCACAGAACTAAGCATTTAACATATCTTTGTAATCTTACACCTGCCAGGAAACCACCTCAGCAAAGGACACTTTACATGTAAAATCTAGTAATTATCTCTGTCTTAAAACAATAGAAAGAATTCCTAGCCAAGACATCCTATCTCCAAGCTTCTGAGCTAAAATTCTTTACTTAACAACTTTCTTCCAGCAGGGTGCACTGTGGTTACATTTTTGAAGCTCAGTACAACATATAGTTTAATCATAACATATAGTTCTCTTTACATTTGTAAAACAAGCCTGTGGATTATTTTAATATTTATAGTGACATAGAATTATCTACAAAATTCTATCTGACTGGGGTGGCAGCCTTTCAGTTTTTCACATGGAGTTTGCATGTTCTTCTTGGGTCTCTGAGTGGCTCCTCGCACATCCCCAAAACATGCTGAGTGTTTCCACCTCAAACTCTCCCAAGAATAGCGCTATGGGCAGCAACACAGACTCTGGATGGATCCCTGTAGGGGGAAGAGTTGCACAGATCAACCGTTTTGAGCATCAACTGTGGTGAACAGTATCCTCAAGATAGGAGTACATGGATCATATGTTTTGCACCATGTCAGGGTTATCCACTCGATGGTATAATGATTGGCTCTGGTTGATATGGATAGGTTCACTAATATCACCAGAAATGGACATAGGTATTTGCCAGTGATAAGTGGGTTGAGGAACTGGCCTACTCCAACCTATGCCAGGGACCTATGCTAATGGTGGGAGGGGTGTATGTGCCCCTATTGGCAAGCGTGTGCCCATTATAAAGCCCAGCAGTCCTGGGTCAATAAGTTACTGGTTGGTCAGTGTTCAGTTGCCCAGCCTGGGTTACCTGGAATAGCTCTGTTTGGTGAAGGCCGGATGTAAAACTAATCAACGTGCCTAACATGGACTAAGAATTGTTATATTCAATGTAGGTTTACTGACAGGATGCAGCTTGGAAGTGGTTGACATGGTGGTTGGGAGGAGGCTGGATAATCTATGTATCCAGGAGACAAGATGGAAAAGGAGGGCAGTAAAGCCACTTGGCTTGGAATCCAGATTCTACTACACAGCAGGAGGACAAAATTGAATTGATGTTGATAATGAGTGACCTGAATGCACATATCAGGACAGACAGAACAGGATATGAGGGCTGCCTTGGTCCACAATTGTGGGGTAACAGGAATAGAGAGGCCGAGGCATTTTCTAGACTTATGTCTGGCAAATGGCTTGATCGTGGTCAAAACATGGTTCAGCAAGGGGCAGTCACAAGATCATATACAAGATTGTCCAACATGCATCTTGTAGACGTCCTCCTAATAATGAAGGTACACTGGGGTAGAATAAGTAATTTTAAAGTCATCCCCAGTGTAATAGGTGGCCCACAGCATGAACCACTGGGTGCAACAATCAGCCTCAAGCAGTTATTAGAGAAGGGTCTAAGGTCAACAGAGACTATGATGAAGACCTGGAAGTCGACTGGAGAGAAACCACAAGTGTTCAAGGATTTAGTCATCTCTCTAGCATCTCAGGAAGAAGTGGAAGTAGGTGAAGCTGAAAAAGAATTGCATCTCCTCAAAAAAATGTGAGGACTACAAAACAGATAAGTGGCCGAGACAGGTGTGGAAATAAGGTACATAAGAAAAGTTGGGGGTGGAATGCAGAAGTACAAAAGCTGATCAAAAAAGGAGTGCAGGAAAAAATGAAGATAAAAAAGATCAACCAGGCTAAGAAAGAATACTGGTTGGTTAACAAAGGGGCTGAGAGGAGTTGCAATAACAAAGAACAAGGCACCAGAGGCACTCTACCAGCTTCTAGAAAGTGACTTGAGAGATGGCACAAAGAAACTCTATCAGGTTGCAAGGAAAAGCAGAACGATAAAGAAAATAGTCAGACCAGCATCATAAGGAATGATCTCAACAACCTGATTACCAGTCCACAGGACATCAAAGGCAGAAGGAAAGAGTACTTTCAGCAGCTTCTGAATAAAAAAAAACACACAGAAGTTGTACTGCCAGAGAGACAGCCTATGATGAAGGAAGAGGAGAAGCCTACCATAGAAGTAAGATTAGCACTAAAGACAATGAAGTCAGGGAAAGCAGCAGGCTCAGATGAGGTGGCAGCGGATATGATCAATATATTGGGTGAGATAGGGGAGAAATGGCTTCAGAGAGTATTCAGGAGTATGGAGAGAAAGGTGTATCCTAGATGAATGAAGAATAGGCATACTAGTGCCAGTGTTCAAAAACAAAGGGGACATTCACAACTGTACAGAGGAACCCTCTCACATTGCATGAATGGGAGAAAGTGATTGATAAAGGAATATGCAGAGTAGTTTATTTATTTATATTTGTTTGCCAGTGTAAAGCACTGATCAGTACTGACTGGTTTCAGGTTCAGCCTGGGTGAAATACAAAACATTTCAAAAACAAAAAAATACAGAAATGTAAACAATAAGATAGTCCAGACCAATTACATAGAACAAACAAATATATATACATTCAAGCAAACAAGAATAGTGAAATGTACAATCAAGAAGAGTGCAATATACAATATATACATTAATTTCTAAAGTGGGTCAACCTTCAGAGAATCTTGAGAAAGGAGAAGAGAACTGGAATGGTTGTGTTGAAGCAGGATCATTTGGCTTGGATGAAGAAGTGTTTTTTGAGTTGCATTCTGAATTTAGATTAAGATTTCCTTAAGGGTGATGGGGAGATCTTGTCAAAGAGTAGGTGCTTGAGAGGAGAAAGCATGTGCAGTGCTGTGGAGTTTGGTTCCAGGAGTAATGAGAGCTGGTGTGGCAGAGAATATGCAGTGCTGTGGAGTTTGGTTCCAGGAGTAATGAGAGCTGGTGTGACAGAGCATGTGCAGTGCTGTGGAGTTTGGTTCCATGAGTAATGAGAGCTGGTGTGACAGAGCATGTGCAGTGCTGTGGAGTTTGGTTCCAGGAGTAATGAGAGCTGGTGTGACAGCATATGCAGTGCTGTGGAGTTTGGTTCCAGGAGTAATGAGAGCTGGTGTGACAGAGCATGTGCAGTGCTGTGGAGTTTGGTTCTAGGGGTAATGAGAGCTGGTGTGACAGAGCATGTGCAGTGCTGCGGGGTTTGGTTCTAGGGGTAATGAGAGCTGGTGTGACAGAGCATGTGCAGTGCTGTGGAGTTTGGTTCCAGGAGTAATGAGAGCTGATGTGACAGAGCATGTGCAGTGCTGTGGAGTTTGGTTCCAGGAGTAATGAGAGCTGGTGTGACAGAGCATGTGCAGTGCTGTGGAGTTTGGTTCCAGGAGTAATGAGAGTTGGTGTGACAGAGCATGTGCAGTGCTGTGGAGTTTGGTTCCAGGAGTAATGAGAGCTGGTGTGACAGAGCATGTGCAGTGCTGTGGAGTTTGGTTCTAGGGGTAATGAGAGCTGGTGTGACAGAGCATGTGCAGTGCTGTGGGGTTTGGTTCTAGGGGTAATGAGAGCTGGTGTGACAGAGCATGTGCAGTGCTGTGGAGTTTGGTTCCAGGAGTAATGAGAGCTGGTGTGACAGAGCATGTGCAGTGCTGTGGAGTTTGGTTCCAGGAGTAATGAGAGTTGGTGTGGTTTGTGAGCAGTGTCTTAGGCTGTATGAAGAGGATTTTTCATGAAGTCTAGCTGCAAGGGAGTAAATGTGTGGATATGGGATCCTAAAAGCAGGTTAGATCTTTGTTTTGTGGGTAGCCATTTGGCTTTTTTAGGGTGATAAAACGATGCTCAATGACAGGTAAGTTTGTAATAAATTGGCAGATGCTGTTAGTGATGGTCTGTAGTGCAGTAATGTTTTTCTTGGTGGCAGAAGTACAAATCGGGATCCATATTCAAGTTCAGAAAGAACTCCTTTGTCAATGGCTACTCTGGCTGTTTGAAACAGAAAATGGGAGATCTTTTTCACCCAGAAGGGAAGGGAGTTTATTTTGGCTCTCAGTTTGTCAATGTGGAAATGGAAGTTTAATGACTGATCAAGCCATAGTCCTAGGTATTTGAAGGTGAGGGTTTTATCTAAGGAATGGCATTGGTAAATTTCCTGTGGAGTTCCAAAAAGCCTAGTTTTGGTCTTGGCTGGTTTAAGAAGTAGTTTATGCTTTATGAGCTATTCATGGACCTCATGTAAGTCTGATTGGAGATGGTGTTCAGTGATGGTGGGAAAGTAATCTGATAGGTAAATGACTGATATCAGCATACAGGATGAGTGAAGATGAGGGAGTTCACAAGGAAGTTTGTTAATAAATATGGAAATGAGGTAATGGGCAAGAATGGATCCTTGTTGCACACCTTTGGTAATAGGTGCAGCTTCTGATTGGAAGGATCCTAATTTAACTCTGAAGTGTCTGTTAATGAGAAAGTTTTTAAACAGGGGATCGACATCTGGACTGATACCAATTTCAGTTAGTTTGTTTTGGAGAAGATAGTGGTTAATGAGGTACAATGCCTTTGTCAGGTCTATATATATGGCATCTGTAAGGAGGCCTCTATCAGAGTTTAGTAGGATGTCATCAGTTAGGTACCAAAGTGTTGTCACAGTCCTTCATCCAGATGAAAATCCATGTTATGTGGAGTAGAGTAGGTGGTAATGCTGGATATATAGAGACAGAGTTGGGTATAGACTATCTTTTCTAGAAGTTTGTCCATAGTTGGAAGGATAGATATTGGATGGAAGTGAGAGGTATCTTTTGGTTTGGTTTACTTTGGGAGAGGTTTAATTAGAGCAGTTTTCCAAATCTATGGGCATGATGCTTTCTGTGGGACATATATTATATCAGTGGGTGAGAGGAAGACGTAGATGCTCTGTGCAGTGATATATGAACCAGGGTTTACGTTGTCAGCTCCAGGAGGGGTGTCAGTGGAAATATTTTCAAGTAGAAAAGAGACTTCTTTGGTACATATGCATTTAAAATGGAAGAGGGGGATATATGGTGGTGGGGTGGGTATTGCATGATCTGTGGGAGATGCATATTTTATTTATGGCAAATTGCTAAATTCTTTAAAGAAATCTTCTGCAGAAAGTGTTGTTGTACCACATTGAATTATGTTTGAAGAGAGGCTATCATTAGGAGGGTGTTTCCTGTAAATAGGTTTACTTCTTTCCAAAACTGTTTGGGGGAATGTAAGAGGGTAATTTGTTTCTTTGGTTGGAGATTTCTTTTGCATCTTCTGAGGGACTTCTTGGCTAGATTATGCTAGACTAAAAAAGAGGTGTGGTTGTCATTTGTGGAGGATTGTTTCCATTTTTGCCATGCTTCATCCCTTAGAGTTAAAAGATGTTTGAGTTCAGTGGATAGCCATTTAGTTTTAGCAGATTTATAAAGCCTGTGGATAAGTGGGAAGAATGCGTCTTCTAGCTAGGTTTATAGCTGCTGTATTCAGGATTATGTAAGGACAGTATATGGTTCCTACTGTGAGCTGTCAGAAAACCTCTGAGTTTGTCTATATTTGTGTTACTCTGGTTTCTGAAGGCTTTTAATATTGGTGGTAGCTTTATATGATGGTTGACAACTATAAAGGTGGTTGTGCAGTGGTCACTTAGAGGTGGTGGCAGAATGTTTATGTTGGCAATGGAGTTCTGTATGTATGTAATGAAGTGTTTGAAGGACCTGAGGTTAGGTCTTGTTGGATGTTTTATGAGTTAAAGGAGACCTAGGTCTGCTAGGAAAGTACCCATGTCAGATTAAAGAGGGCCAAGATAATTAAAATTTATGTCACCTAAAATGATTATGTTATTATTTTTGGGAGAGTTAATAAGGATGTTAATGATAAGAGATCTGAATTTATTTCGGCAAGAGGGGTGGTAGATGGGGTGTACTGATCAGTAATGGCTTGCATTTGTGAGGTGGAAATTTTAGGAGAATCCAGTCAGGACCAGAGTCTGAGGAGGAGTTTCCTTTGGCAATGATATTTGAATTTACATTATTTCTATACATAATTAGAGAGCCTCACCTCATCATCTGTCTGGTCAAGCATCATTGACATACTTGTAATAGGCTATAAAGTGTTGGAAGTTGGGAAAGTTTTTTTGTTCCAGGACTCTGTGACTGTTGGAATGCCTGGGCTGTGCTATGAAATAAAAACACTTATGAGGTTTAGCTTGTTTCTGATCCTATGTGCAAACCAGTGTAGGAAGGGAGTATTTCTGTTGTTGAGGAAAGGGAGTTGTTGGACCTGAAAAAGAAGAAAGTACAATGTGAGATGAGTTTCATATTCAGATAAGGAGCCAGTCTGATGTTTGCAGTGACAAAAATAGTTGAGAAGAAGCTAGACATGAGGGAAGAGTCCAAAGGGGCTGTGATGGCCCACCTCTGGGCCAGTAATTAAGAAGTGTCAGTCCTCACCACTGACAATGGTGAGGTACGTTCACTAGGAACAAAGACAGGTGCACACAGTATTTCCAGATGCAGCTCTCTACAGCAAGCACAATTTCCTTTAAGAGCACACAGGGAATACACTTCCGTCCTGGAGTGGACTCCCTCTCTCTTTCTAGGCCCCAAATAAGACTCCGCAATGACACAACTGTAGAGTAGGGTCCTCAGCTGAGAGTTTCAAGCCAAGTCCTCCACCACCGTCTCTATGAAATCAGTGCTCTGTGTCTCTGCTGCAAGTAGCTGACACACACTCTTTGAGATTAGATTTTCACACACACACACACACACACACACACACACACACACACACACACACACACACACACACACACACACACACCTGGGAAAGGCTGGCACAGATTTAAAAGCTATGCCTACTCTACCTAGTCTATAAGGTGAATACTGCCACCAGAACATTCCAAAGCCAGCTACTCTAAGGCTCTTACCAGTGTATCCAATTATACTTAGTAAAATTAATACTGATACAAATGGTAGTATTTGACCAATGCAGCAAGTCTTTCAGGAGTGGCCACAGTGTCATCAAATAAATAAAGGTACTTTCAAAGATTAAAGTATTCTCTGAAAAAGCAGCCACAATGAAAAGTTTATATATATTTAATAATAAACATCTGGAAGCTAAACAAGCATTTCAAAAACTTCCACCCTTCCAAGGTAGCAATTACTTCACACCTAAGGACAATACAGTAGGATTCCTAGTCCTGTTTTTCATAGACATTTTGTCTCTGGCTGCAATCATAACTGTAAGATGCAATTTTTATGGCCTAAACCAGGTAATTTAATTTCAAACTTCTTTCGGCTTTTCCCAGTTAGGGGTTGCCACAGCGGAACTCCGGTTTGCTAATGATTGGCAGAAGATTTTTACGTGCCGAGTTGCCAGCTCTGATGCACAACCTTCAATGAAGGTACGCCCATTCACGCATGTCTCCACACAGAAGACACTTTAGCTGAGAATCGAACAGGACAACATCTTACTGTGAGGAGACAACACTACCGCAGCAGCACCACCGCAGCATAATATTTTCCAAATTTAGCTAGAGTGAGATTAACCTCTTCTCTTCCAGTATCCTCTGTTACAATACATTCATTTCAACAGTTATAATACAGTCTGACATACAGGTGTATTTCTTTTCTGTCCAGCAAGGCCCACTGTTAGTACATTTTAACACAAGTAGCTTTACAAATCAGTTTGATATACAAATGACATATAATTCTTTACAAAACTCCAGCTAGCTATGCTGGCATATGTTAATCATCCACTACCCTACTTCTCCTGACATAGCTATCAATACCTTACATCATCACATGGGCATTCCCAGACTTACAGAAAGCATATGACAAGGTCCCAAGAAAGCTGATTTCGACATTCCTGTGGTGGTTCAAAGTCCCAGATACACAGGTAGAATTAGTGCAGGCTATGTACAAGGACCCAATGACTCAAGTATGAACAGTGTTTAGTCTCACAGGGGGGTACCCAATGGGAGTGGGTGTGCACTAGGGTTCATCTCTGAGCTCACTTGCTGTTCATACTGATGATGGACTACAATAGCAAGTAGGTTGGAGGAACTTGATTAACTAAGTTGCTGTATGCAGATGACGTGGCATTACAGGCAGATTCTGAACAAGAACTTCAGCAAAGGCTAGGGGAATAGAATGCAAAACTGAAGGCATATGGGATGAAACTAAGTACAGATAAAACGGTTGTAATGGCAACAAATGGGGGAAATCAGAAGAAGCTGAGAACTGAGACAGAAGGTAAGATAGTGGAACAAGTTAACAGCTTCAGGTATCTAGGAGGTTGTGGAAAAGGGACATCTGAATCAGGAAATCAAAGCTAGAATCAGAGTGGCTGCAGCCAGCTGGTACAGGGTGTCAGGGGTACTGAATCACAGAAGAATGCCAAAGAAGCTGGAAAATAAGGTGTACAAAACAGTGGTACGACCAGTACTACTGTATGGTACAGAAACCTGGGCAGTAAAGGCAGAGCAGCTGAGGAAGCTAGAGGTGATGGACATGAAGTGCCTGTGATTGGTGTTAGGGTGCACACTGGGAGACAGTTGAAGAAATGATGGCATCAGAGCAGAAACCAAACTAGCTCCAATTGCAGAGAAGATCAAATAGAACATATTACAGTGGTTTGGGTACATGTGCAGAAAAGCAGAAGAGAATCTGGTAAAGAAGATTTGGGGCAGAGAGGAAGAAGGCAAGAGGAAGTGAGGGCATCCGGCAAAAAGATGGATATATTGTGTGAGAGAAGATCTGCAACAGTCAGGCATTAGCGTTGAAGAAGGTAGGAGTGTGGCACTGAATCAAGAGATGGTGTCAGCAGACACAATACCCCAACCTCATGTAGGAAATAGGAAAAGAGAGACTGATGATGATGATGACTTCTGCACAGTAAGGCACAGTTGTGGAATGTGCAGTCATACTATTATACATTGCATTTCATTGGCTGATTTCTAGAATATTTCTATAAAATATATTATATTGGTAAAAGACTACCAAAAATGGTATTTTAAATATATCTAAAATAAAGGTAAACAATTAAAAGTAAAACACACAGATGCTGTTCTTCTTGTCTGGATTATTTCAGATTTGTTATTTCAAGTGATGAGTGCTTTCACCCTGTAAGAGAGCTTCTTCACCAAAAAGGTTAAGAAAAGAGCTGTGGAATCCAAAGGATGTATATGGGTTTCTCCTAGAATTCTTTCATTGGTTACTCTGTGATCTGGCAGCTCTTAACTTCTGATCAGAACTAGTCATCTGGTCCAGCTCAATGACTGGATCTTGATTTGGCCTTAGTTTTGCAGCAGAAAAATGAAGAACTTATGGAGATCTAGGGGGAATATTACTTCATTTATCAATTATGTCTAGCTGTCTGTCTGTCTGTCTACTTATTTATCTATTATTTGTTAACCAGGTAAGTTATCTAATCCTAGGACTCTTTTCAGTCACGACTGGTCCAGTTGGCATACACAAAAATAATAGAGTGCATACATCATACAATAGTAATAAAAATAATAGTAGATATTTCAGAGACAGAAACAAAGGTTGGATTCACGGATGATTGCTACAGGCCTTTGCAGCATTATTGCTGAAGGGGTTTCCTGTATGAAGCAGCTCATAGCCAAGACGAAATACATTATCCGTTGTCCTTGAAGTGGTCACACCCTGCGCACATTATTCATTGTCCTTGAAGTGGTCACACCCTGCGCACATTATCCATTGTCCTTGAAGCGGTCACATCCTGCACACATTATCCATTCTCCTTGAAGTGGTCACACCCTGTGCATGGCTGATACACATAATTAGCACTGCATTTTACACTATTTCTCTATGAATTCTAGCCAAACTGATAACCATGTCCAGTACACAAATCATACAGCAGCAGTAACATAACAAAAGGCAATGGATATCGCATAGTTTCACATGGAGTTACGAGAATACAACAAAGGTTCCACTAGGAAAAACTGAGTGGCAAAACCTAAGAATCAAAAATGCTGAAAAATAATACCTGAAACCCAGAAGGGTAAAACAATTAATTTCAAATGATTTTTGCAGGGGAGTCAAGCCTCCTTGTACTCCTGATGTAGGGCAAGCCCCAACTCCCTCCAAACATATACATACCAACTCCAAATTTGCACCAACTCAAAGCAGGGAGAAACATCCACAAAAAAAGGAATCACTCCAGGTGAATACTGAAAAATCAGACAATCTATGATTTCCTATGGAAAACAGTGACTGGTGTTGTGTTCTTCAGTATTCTGGACTACAGGCAACTCACATTAGAGGAATTTCAAATTGGTTACCTGCAGGGATACCAAGAGATGAACGTGCATGGTCATCTCATGTTGCAGATTAATACAAATGTAATAGTAGCAGCATGTTAAATTACCTCAGAATTTCAGGAAAGAAAAATGGGTTGCAAAATGTTTCTGTGCAGTCATAAAAATGCATACATATGCAATATCCAAAACACTTAGCAAGTTTATGCAGATTCATAATAAAAAGCAATTACTTGCAAATTCTTGATAAAAAGCAATTACTTGCACCTTTTGTTTAACTTTATCAACTAATTTCACATTTACACCTTATTCTTGAATATAAAACTACGAATGTCACATGTACAAAGTCTATATATTTATCTATAGCATTTATCAGCATTTTGTCTTTGCTACCTTGTGTTTTGCTTCCAGATGTATACACTCTGTGTACCTATAACATTTAACTGTACTAACACCGGTTTTCACACATAAATAGCAAATGTTTTGCTTGAAAGACATATTGACTGTTCCATGTACACAGCCTGTGTATTTATTTACAGTTTTGACAAAAAAATCCTACCTGTATTAATAGCATATCCTCTGTTACTTGGAGTGCCTCACATATCTTTATAGGCCCCTGCTTGTAAATGTTTCAACTCCCAGGCCCCTGATTACATATATCAATGGTACCAGAACTTATCAGAGATTTGGGATGCATGGCTTGACTTAAAAAGGCCCTTGAGGTCATTAGCCTAGTGCACACCTATGAACCTATGAATCAGAGTAACACAGTGATATTTCCTCTTGTTGGATAAAAAAAAATGAAATTAAGAATTTTGTTTCCTGTGGTTTATATGTGTCTCTTGCTGCATTTGGAAATGAAGAAAATAAAGAAAATCCATATTCAAATCTGGAATGCAGCACGTTTCCAGCTATAGTTATCAAGCCTTTGGCTTAAGCAGATGTGAAATTTTGCAAGAGATATTTAATTGTTTTAACATTTTATCTATATGGGTGTCTGTATGAAAATAAAATGTATGATGATCATCTAGAAGCATTCAAAGATTTCTTTGTTGCTTGGTTTGGATCAAAGATGATTTGCCAGGGTCCCTGATAGTTAATTTTTTCACTTTCATTAATCTCTGTCGAGTCCCAGACATCATTGCTCTTGTCTTGACTATGTTTATAGTTGGCTATTTTTTTTGCTAACCAGTTCCATATAGGTTCATAGATAATTACTAGTTTAATGGCCCTTGGAGGCCTTTTTAAGCCTAGTCATATTTTCCCATCTGGAAATTACAGGATACATTACCCAGAGGCTAATACTTTAGGCTGGTCATATTTCCCATTTATACATGGCAGGATACATTACCCAGGGACATATAGTCATGTTAAGGTGGCAAAACATTTACATGCTACCTCTATCCAAATGGCCAGGGATAGATTTCCGATTCCCCATCCATTGGTCAAGGTTACATATGAAAATGGTCAGGGAAGAACTCTGCTTCATATGGATGGGAAACCTGTTCTATGGTAGGGATAGTCTCTCTGACACATACCTGTCCCTTCATCATGTCTATTTATTGTGCAACCTAGGTTAAGGTATTTCAGTTTGGTGTTTCTAATAATGTTAGACTTATGGGTGTAAAGCAAGTCCATAATTACAGGGTCAGATGCTGCCTTGGAGGTCAGGCATAGACCACGTCTCAGCAGTCTGTAGGAGACTGGTTATAAGGATAGGGCCTTGAAGTGCAAGTGGTTTAGTCCTTAAGTTCTTTTCATGAGAAACCTCTTTGGGCATTCCATTTGTTGCAAATGCTTGGTAAGGTAATTACTAAAGGGAGTATTGCATTTAATGACTGGTCTAACGAGGGACATTTATAGGTGGGGCAATAACATCTCTGGACCTGGGTGCCATACCCTTACTTGTAAGTTGTGTAATATAGAATGATTTCCACACAACAATAGATACATAATTTTCAAAGGCCAAGTCATTATCCACACATGTTCCCAGGTCTCTAACCACTGGGTGAACTCTTAGGGGTGTATCATCTATGTGGTAATTCCCAGGGGAGGCCAACTTTCCAGAGGATACTATTATGCATTTTTTGCATTCAGTTTTAGACCATGGCTCTTAACTCAAATATTAGTTGATGACAAACCCTCTTGGAGGATATTTGTATCCTTGGGAGATTCTATAATTGCACCAAGTCTGCAGATGTCAACAGACTTGTTCAACCAAAGGCCTTCAGCATTAGCTTTGACTTCTGAAAAAATAATACCAATGAGGAATGGCCACAGCACCAGGCCTTATGGGACTTCACTGATTACTGGCCTTTTTGTGGAGGTTAGAATCCCTTATTCTGACTTCCTGTGTCATACCTGTGACTCAGTTGGCTACCAATGAGTGGCATAGGGATTTACTCCTGCATTCATGATTCTGTCAACAATAGTCAAATGAGGCATAGTGTCAAATGTTTTGGCCAGATCAAGATAGGCATTGTCTACCATTTTGCCCTCATCTATGGCCTTGGTGACCTTCTTGAAAGAGTCAACGAGGTTGAGCGAGCAAAATCTGCCCATGATGAAACAAAATGAGTTTGATCCAGTGTCTGAAGACTTCCTATGTCTTTATTTATAACATCCTGATGATTCTTTCCATGACCTTACAAATGAGACAAGTTAGAATTATTGTTCTGTAATTACCTGGGTTAGTAGATGGCATTCTTTTTTTTTGTAGAGGAATAATTGCTGCAGTCTTCTCTTTACAGGGCACAAAGCTAGTTTGGATACTAAGGCTGAACATTGATTCTAGAAGCCTGGATAGGACATGTTTCATGCTATGTAGGAAGCATTCCAAGATATTATCAGGGCCCATAGATGCAATGTTTTTTTTCTTGGAGAGCACATTGAGGATCTGTTTGCTAGTGATATCTTGGGAGTTATGATAGAGGGTATCTTTTGGGAGTAACTGGGGAGAAGTGGGGGGGGGGAAGTTGGACCTAGTAAGTTTTAGACATCTTCCAGTTACTTATAAGTAGTTCAGTTCACTATTCAACAAACTGTTGGGTGTTACCTTTGAGACATAGCTGAAGAAGGCCTTCTGATTGTCCCTCACCTACAAGGCTGTTTTTGCTTCAAATTTGTGTTTTTTGGACTTGAGAAGTCTCCTGAGTTGCTTGTTTACATTGGTGAAGGGTTTCTTGCCTTATTGGGCATTTGTCTTCCTATGTTTGGTCATGGTGTCTTTCTTTTGTTAAATAGCTTGCTTATGCTGGAATTCTACCAGGGCGGCTTGTTATTTGAGGTAGTCCTATGTTTATTCTGGGTTGGTGCCACTACCTCAGTGCAGTTGTTTACATGACAGCACTGGGATTCTGTAAGCATTTCTGCATAGGCAGTGGAGTTCATGTGGTTTGAGGAGGCTTGAAATCTTATCCTGATATCACTCAGTGGCAGGAAGTTAGCTCTGGAGTAATTCCTAAATGTTTGAGAGCTGGATGGGGTCAGAGTTTTTAGTTTAATTTCAAAGGAGACCACTTTATGGTACAAAATGACAAATGAGAATGTTATAGATGGGTGGGTGCAAAGTTCCTCATGTTTGTAAAAACCAGGTCAAGGATTTTGGCACTCCACATGGGTGTATGGACTAGCTGGTCCAGTGCATTTGTGTAGGCAAAGCCCAAGAATCTCTGGGCCTACATGTTAGGAGATGTGTATGTTTCCCATTCTATAATATGGTAGTTGAACTCTCCCAGGACTATAGTGTTGGGCATAATGATGAATGACTCCAGTAGGTTTAGATATGTGTATCCTGGGTCATAGAGGGGAATCTATAGCCTGCAATAATATGGTGTGGAACATTGATTATGGACAGCTGGACCTACAGACACTCAAGTGAATCATACTGCTTCACTAGACTTGAGTTGTGACTGTTTTTGATGAATACTGAAAGACCTCCACTTTTTGTTACTGTCTGTGTAGTACCTGGTCTAAATGTGTGAAAAGTGTTATAGCCTTGCATTGCTAGGGTGCTCCTCATAGCTTTAAACCATGTTTCCATAACTACACAGACATATACATTTTCCAGGGTGAGGAGAGTTCAGAGAGAGTGGAGTTTTTTGCTAAGACTTCTGACACTGAACAGTAATACCTTCATATCTTCCCACAGTAAATTAGTAAGGGAGTTTGTGATGCTTGTGACAAGCTTTGATTATGCTGTCTGTGTAGAGGACATGCTTACATGAGGCAAATTCTAAGGGAGATCATTTAAAAATACAGGGGCTCAAGCATAGATTCCTGCCTAAATGACAACCTTTTTGGTCAGTTATCACCTTTGGTGAAGGGAAAATAAATGGACCACCTGGCTAAAAGTGAGAAGATGTCTGACTAAGAGTAAGAACATGGCTGGCTGAGAATGAAATGATGGCTGGCTAAGAGTGAGAAGATGGCTGGCTGAGAGTGAGAAGATGGCTGGCTGAGAGTGAGAAGATGGCTGGCTGAGAGTGAAAAGATGGCTGAGAAGATGGCTGGCTGAGAGTGAGAAGATGGCTGGCTGAGAGTGAGAAGATGGCTGGCTGAGAGTGAGAAGATGTCTGGCTGAGAGTGAGAAGATGACTGGCTTGTAGCACAGGAGAAAAAACTCAGCAGTTCACTGTTGAGCCTGTTGAAGTTGCTAGCTGTTGACCTACTTAGCATGGTCATTGATTGTTTCTGACAGGAACTGTGGACAGGGGGAAGTCCTATTCCACACAGCCTAATTATGCTTGGCTGTGCAACAGCCCTCTACCACACCCGTCTTTCCACCCACCCCCCACACCCTCACATCACTTCCTTTATATCTCACTAAATTACACCTCTTCCTGTGTCCCTTCTTACTCATTTCCTGTCTACACACTAAATCACATTATGCACTTCAGTAGTGCCAAAGCTATCTACAGGACTGCCAAAAATCTTAATGTGCTAGCTCCCCCCCCCCTCTTCCTGTCACACTAGGAGTGCCTCAAGGCTCAATTCTTGGGCTGCTACTTTTCACTATTTTTACAAACAACCGCCATAGTGCTACCCCACTGGCTTCAACTATCCAATGTGCAAATGACACAACACTTATATGTGCTGCTAATAACCTACAACACCTCCATGATATAACCCAAAAATCATTCTCAGATACCGAGCTATGGCTCTGTAACCATCAATTCATACTCAACCCTAATAAAACAAAATTCATGATCTTCCAACCCACAAGATCCTCTCCACCCCCAGCACCTTCTACATCACAGCTCGGAATAATACTAAAATTAATGCTGATTCCCAAACAAAACTACTAGGAGTACTAATAGATAACAACCTAAGACATGACCTACATATAGCACAAACAATTTAGAAAGTTCACAAATAATGGGTACTCTTTACAGAAATAAAAACTATCTAATTAGCACTTGTAGGGTTGCCATTGCTAGAACCCATTCTTCTATCAACACTTCTGCATGCTTTCCCAATTCTCACCAACCTTAAAAAGGTAGATTTAATTAAACTTGAAACATGCTACAATAAAATATCTAAATTTGCAACTGCCCACATCATACCCACCACTGTTACTCCTTAAAAAACTCTCCTGGTTAGAACTCCCACATCTTCTATCTGCTCCTGTACTACTCCGGGCTAACTAGTTTTAATAGTTTCTGGCCATAATTTTTCTTCTTTACTGACCACGATATAATCTATGCTCTCTCTCATGTCTAGATAACCTCTAACCTCATCCTTTTCTATCCAATTTCCCCCCTACAACCCCTTCCTCAGCTTACTTGAGAAACTACAATGTCTACACTACAATAAGGAATTATATCAGATGATTGTATAATACAAATGTCTGCTATAACAGCAGATAATGTAATTTCTGGTGTACTGTATGTCATATATTTTTGTATAATTTCTTGTTTAAATTGTGCATAATTTCTTGTATATGTTTTGTATAATCTCTATATCTGGAGTTTTCCTCCCGGGCCTCCACTGAAAATGGGTCTTATCCCAGTCAGACTTTCCCGGTAATAAATGTAAAATAAAATAAATAAATGTTCTCTAAATTAATGAATCATTTCCTGTATACTAACAAAGCCTCACCCCTCCATCCAAGTTTGCTGATTTGCCTACAGAACTTTCTCCTAATAACTAATAATGCAAACATAATTTCCCTTATAGGAAACATTCTACAACTTGACTTTCTATCAGTGTAAAAAAGTGTTCAAATATACCTGATCTATCCAATAAAAAAACAGCTACACAACCTCAACAAACTTTATACATGTCTAAATACCAGAGAAGCAACCTTCTTAATATGGATATTGTTAAGCCTTGATAGGAAGATATTTCACTATAGCTCTGACAATTGTCTTATTTTAGTCCTAACCCTATGGCATATGCCCACTAACATGCTCCAGGATTCAACATGCAATTGTCAGCAAAGGCATATCACTTATTTCCAAAAATTATGTAACCCCTCAAAACTGCACTGCCCCCCAGGTGTCAGTGAGCTCGTGTGGACTCTGATGTCCACCAAAGATACCATGACTACTTGTACCCTAGGAGTGCATCCCACAACCTAGGCTAGTGATGCTACATCATATCTCACATTCTTCTGCTGTTTGTAGCAGATGCTCAAGATGCTAATAAATTCAGGTCCCTGTCATAGTCAAGGCTTAATGCCTCTATGCCAAAAAGCTGATAAGCAAGTTTATTTAATAAGTAATTTTGTAGGCTTGAATAAATCCTTTCCAAGAAAACAGGCCCTGTTTATTTTAGAGTAAGCTTTTTCTTGGCAGCATTACAGCAACAGATGTTGGACACAGCTGAATTAATTTGTATAATGCTTGAATCAAGAGAAGACGAAATGAAAAATAAATATAAATGAAAGAAAATATCTCCTTAATATGTACTGCTTGTTTCTCCTTTCTGACTTTGCACTAGTAGTGAAAGTGAATTGTATTACTCAAGTGGAACCAGGCTTGAAAGTATAAAGACTCAAAAAAGTGCTACTATAAGGGAAGGGTGCATTTTCTTCTCCATACATGGAGGAACTGGGTCAAGGCTTACAATAATTCTGTGTACACAGCAATTATTGTTGTAAAAAATGGAGGAGCATCTTACTTAAAATTTAAATTTAATATAAGAGTTCAGTAGCCAGCACCATGGTGTAGATGGATAAAGCCCTGAATATGGCCCAAAGAACTCAGGATGGTTTAGCAGCTGAAGTCTTGCAGGGAGGAATGGGCAAGTCCATCCTGAGCAGGTAGACTCATCTTTGACACTCCTTGAGGGGAGGCATGCTCCAAAGAAGGGAGTAGGCCCAGGATAAGGGTCAATTCAAACAGGAAAGAGGGTGAGGAAAAGAGCAGGTCCTTATGTAAAAATCACACAGCTGATGACTGATGGCTGAAACCCCCCTCCCCTCCCAGAGGCCCTCAGGAAGAGGCAGGTAGTCCCAGCAATGAACATGCAACACTGGGATAGGAGTGCCATAGGATAAAAAAGGGGAATGGTAAAGACAATGAGTATGAACATTTATTGTTAGAAGGATCTTGCACTGCCACTAATCTTATCAAAAATGTGTATTAAGGTAAAACTGTGGAACTGAGACAGGTTAGCCTAGAATAAACCCCAGCAGGATTGAAGCATGCTACAACAGGTTACCATTCAAAGGATATAATGGACTAGACACAGGGAATAGGGAATAGGCAAATGATGAGTGTTAGAGGCCATAAATTATACCTAGTAGCCCTAAGCTGACCCCCATCCTAAACAATGGTACACTAACAAACCTCCCTTCATGTACTTAACACAGCAGTATATAGCTATGGTCAGTGTGACTTCATTAATTAAAAATGAAAACAGCAATACTGGTCAGAGAAACCAAAGCAGCAGAAAAAAATGAAATCAAATGAAATAAAATAAAATAAGAGTTGGCTGCACATTCTGCTTGTAGTTAAATGTGCCGGAGTGCCATATTCACTGGTATTCACCCTGCTACCTACATCAGAGGACGTTTCTGTCACACGGACACTGATCATTCGGAAGTCGTACCCTTTTGCACTTTTATTTATTTAAATGGATTCAGTAAATACAAAGCAGCAGCTCAGCAGTAGCGTTCTTGGAAGTAACTGCATGTTGGCAGTTTTCAATAAATGCATTTGAAGTTTCTTTTTCTGTTTTAAGTTTAAATTATATTCTTTTTAAGCTTAAGGAAGCATATTTCCTTATTTGCCTTAAACTATGAAGAGCATAAGAATACTGCTTGTTACTGTGATCAAAATTTCCGATTTTTATGTTTTATTAATGTCTTGCACTCTAAGTAACTGAAATTGTTGCATTTTATAACAACTCTGCCTTTGTCTTGCATTCGTAACTATTTTTTATTCCCATCTTCTGTAGGTCATCCACACACTGCGGTATTTCTATGAAAAAGTAAAATGGTCCCATCTAAAATTGTTTTATAATGACAATACTTCAGCAGATAAAAAAGGTGTAGCTGACAGCTCCTTTCAGATAACACCAGAGTCTTCTGATGATGAAATTAACTGGTATGATGTCAGGTCATGTCATGTCATTTGCAAAGGCTAGCTGACTGAATTATTCATCTTTATAGCAGTGCACTCGGATTTAAAGTTTAGTTGTGATCAAATGAGTAATGTGCAAACTTTTTACATGTGAAGTAGAGTTTAAAGTTATCATGCTAACTACAAAACCAGATAACTTTTTGGTGCCATTTGAAGGATATGCAATTAAGAATATCACTACCATTACTGAAAATATATAATTCTGTGTATTGACATTGTGTGTTTAATGGCACAGTTGGGTTAATAATATTTTATACTTATTTTGCTCTGCATAATTGTTACAAGGATATAAAATCTGTGTAGGCTTCCTTTAACCTCTACTCGTATGACAGCCTGAGCACTGGATGGCCAATCACAGAAGTTGAGAATAGAATAGATAACAACACAGAAGGTAACAGATATTCATTGTGACATCACTCACAAAAGGATGTCAGAGAGTGGCTGCCGGTGCCAGAAAACTGTATGGAGGCAATAAGGTAATGGACAAAATGGTGCAACCAACCAGGTGTTCCCTGAAAAGGTGTGAGTAATGAGGTTTCAAATGAAAAGCTGCTGTTAATAAAACTAACTATAAGTAATCAAATGCTGCATGAAATGCTGCAGGCAATGAGCTACTACATGAAAAGGTGTAAGCATCAAAGTATCAGGTTAAAATGTACAAGCAATGAAGTACCGGATAAAAAGCAAAAGCTAAGTGGTATTACATGAAAAGGTATAAACAAAAATGAGGGAATTCAAAAGGTTACTATGAGGTATACATCTCATGTAACGTTTTGGAGTTGTCTAGCAATAAGATGTGCATCACCGTATAGGGGTGCCTTGAGGTCATGCTACATGCTAATGAGGCAGTACAGCACAGAGGCATAAGCCAATTAGCCATGCTGTCTCTCTCTCCCCTGGGACTGCTGCCAGGAAGGCATCTACATACCGAGCAATTCATAGAATTGCTCGGCTGTGCAGATTAGCGTGGTCACTCCTACCATATCATGGTTTTGATCGTATTCGGTTAGTATGGAAGAGGTAAGTATTGGGGAGTTTAGTGGTAAGGTAGGGGTACGAGGTACATGAGTGGGTGTTTGTGAGGGATTGCATGTATGAAGGTGTGTGTGTGTGTGTGTGTGTGTGTGTGTGTGTGTGTGTGTGTGTGTGTGTATGCACATGTACATGTGTGGTTGTCTGTGACTGTAAGGGGCAGTAGTGAGAGGGTGAAATAGGTGTGTGTGTGTGTGTGTGTGTGTGTGTATGTGTGTGCATGTACGTCTACATGCGTGGTTCTCTGTGGTTGTAAGCGGCAGTAGTGAGGGGGTAAAATAGGCATATATATGTGTGCGCGCGCATGTGTGTGTGTGTGTGTGTGTGTGTGTGTGTGTGTGTGTGTGTGTGTGTGTGTATATGAATGGACGAGTGTGTGTGATTGGACAAGTGTATGAGTGTATGAGTGTGATTAGGTAGGTTGGGGGTTGTGTATATGCGTGTGTGAGTATGTGGTGTGTTTGATGAGTTTGATGTGTGTGTGTGTGTGTGTGTGTGTGTGTGTGTGTGTGTGTGTGTGTGTGTGTGTGTGTGTGTGTGTGTGTGTGTGTGAGTTGAGGTGGATGTTATACCACCAGACACCACTAGACTTAAGAGCATATCTACTACATTGGGTAGGGGACCACTAGTTACCAGGGATTACTGTACTACAGGAATGGGAGGACCAATAGCCACTAGGAATTACTATATAGTACTTGTGCCATAATGGCACTTAAACCAGTATGGGGATCAGAGGGCTGGAGGGACACAAGACACCAGGGATAGTCATTCTGTGAGTAGGTATGTTTACTGCGTGGGATAGTGACTGAGGGAGGTGCCTCTGCTTCCATGATGCAGGCACCATCACATTGCCCACCACAGCATGTGATAATCTGCACTTCATGGTAGGTAATGTGATTCAGAGACATGCAAATTCAAGCAATCAGGCATCAGTTAGAAAGGTCTAGGCAACCAGGTGCCAAAGGAAAAGGTCTAAGTAACCAGGATTGGATAAAACGTTGTAAGTAACCAGATGCCAAAAAAGGCACAATCAAATGAGGTACTGAATAAAAGGTGCAAGCAGTGAGATTTTAGATGTAAAGCTGCTGTAAATTAAGCAAAGCACAATTAAAGAGGCATTGAATAAAAGGCTGCTGTTAAAAGTAAGTGAAATCAATGAGGAATTTGATGAAAAGCTGTTGCTAATTGCAGATGAAACTGGTATAATGTCATTTTTACATTGTTACTGATGCTTATAATATTGCAGTTTGCTGCCCAACATCAATGCAGATGTTCATTAATGTCAGTTCAGTATATTGTAAGTTAATGCTAAGCTGCATGTAAGGCAACATTACAATGATCTACCTGCTGCTTAGACTGCTTGCTTTAGTTGATGAATCAGCTGAGTTTATAGCTGTCAAGTTGCCTTACCTTCATCTAAGGCAGGACAAAGTTGGACAGCACAGTGGTGCAGCAGTAGTGTTGTCGCCTCACAGCAAAAGGTTTTCTGGTTTGATTCTTGACTGGGGTGCCTTCTATGCAGGGTCTGCATGTTTTTCCTGTGTTTGTGTGGGTTTCCTCTTATGTTACAAAGATTTGCATTTGGAGTGTTTCTTCCTGGGCCTCTGCTGAAAATTGGCTTCATTCCAAGTTGGACTTTCCTAGTTAATAAATAAACATTACCTTATGCTCCCCTAATGCAGAACCTAAGCTCAGCTTGAAAACATGTAGGAAAATGAGACACATATGTTTAAACAAAAGGTTCCTAACACAATTAAACTGTTCATCTTAGACTGATACTGTAGTAGGAATTCATCTTAAGCCCTTAACAATACTCATATAAATATAACAGAGCTGGTACATACGCCACACATACCTCTCAACCTCTCAGTGCAAGAAATCCAGACAAAACCAAAAATAATGGGGGGGATAAAGGCCCAAAAATAGGGACAGATGTTAAACATTGCTCCTATAAACTTAGAAAATTGCTTGAATAATAGGTGTTGCATTATTATGTATTTTATGAGAGATATGAAGTCTGAAACTCAAATATTTGTCATTACTTGCTATTATTCAGTGACTTCAATCATCAATGATTGGCAAAACAATTGTAAATTTAATGAGGAACCAACCAAAAATATGAGGCAAAAATCAGGACATTCTGGGGAAATCTGGACAGATGAAAGGTATGCCATGAGAACTTTTTTTAAAGTAATAAAAAACTGTTGCTCATAATGTGCATAGCTAAAAGCTGGGGTCATGCTCACTATTGTTTTAAAGTATTATTTCATAACAGGGTATGTAATCCCATAATGGCGAAGTGATGAACAGACATGAATGTATAGTCATTCCTATATATATATATATATATATATATATATATATATATATATAGATAGATAGATAGATAGCAAATGAAGGACATATTCAGTACCTATCTGCCATACATTTATATGTTATATACTTTTCAGAACTCTGGATAGTAGTTTAGCTTAGAAAATTAAGGCAGGCCATAGGCCTGCTAGCTTCAGCCTGCGGTCCTTCATTTGATTCTGTTAGTCCGTACTCACAAAACATAAAAATACAGCCCAGATCTAGAACTTTATTCTGTTCCATCTGTGGGATCACCAGACTCCACAGTGGGTGCAGAATTCCATAACTGGACTGCTGTAGGAATTTTCCCAGTATTATCATCACCATTTTGTTATAAAAATTCCCTGGAGACTGGTATCTTTGAGGTGAGTGTTTAAAGTACAGTCGTACAACTGCCGAACCCTGCATGATTTGAGCACCATCTTAAGAAGATTCTGGTGTCTTACTAGTTGACCTGCCTATATTCAGTCATCTATCCCTGTTTTGGAGAAACATTCCTATTTTCAGGCCTGATTTACACCTGCACATGATGCACCTATTTTTTGGGACATGTCCCTATTTTTAGGTTTGATTTCCCCTTCCCAACATTTTTTGAATCTCCCTTATGATATGAGATTTCTGGAGCCATCTAGTATGCAGAAAACCACACTACATGAGCAACATACTAGCGATATCAATACTTTTCAAGTAAAGAGGACATGCATCTTACCGCTCTTTTTTCCTGAAATAAAAATAACTGACATTATGTGGTGGAACTTTGTGATACAGATCATTAAATTCTATAGATTTTACACTGTCTTCTTTGATAATGTGCTTATATTTTTTCTATCATTTTGTATTTTTGTTTTTAAACATGTTCCTGAGCAGGATTCCACATCCCTACTTGCAGCAAGAAGTTATGTGCTATGTAGTATACATAAAATTTTATGCTAATTAGATGCCTAGATTTTTGACTGGATGTTCCTACTTTTCAATGGAATTTGTACATATTTTCAACACCTGAAGGTTGAGAGGAATGTCTGTGCTGCTTCATCTTGTGAGAGCTGGTTGCTGATTTCCAAGGTGATATTATAGCAATAACCCACGCCTGGGTGTGGGTAATGCTGGATTTACCCACGGTTGGTGTGCTTTGGTCATGAAGGCGAAGCCCGAGTGGCCAAACAAAGCCAACCGTGGGTAAATCCAGCATTACCACACCAGAAGTGGTTATTATATTAATGACATTATTTAAGAAAAAATAATTACTTTTCTTAAATAATGGCATTGTATAATGCCTCCTTGCTGCCCTTCTGCAGCTGTCTGGTATTCTGCGGCAGTTCTGATGTACTGCGCATGCGTATGCCTACGCAGTACATCAGAGCTGTGGGCAAAAGCAACGGAGAAAGCAAGATCTCTGTTGCTTTTTACAAACTGTCACGCTATGTTAGAGGAGTTTAACATAGCGAGACAGCTTTAAAAAAAGCAATGGAGAATCTCCGTTGCTTATTTTAAAGCTGTCTCGCTATGTTAAACCCATTTAACATAGCAAAAGAGTTTTGAAAAAAGCAACGGAGAAAGCAAGATCTTTGTTGCTTTTTACAAACTGTTTTGCTATGTTAAATGGGTTTAACATAGCGAGACAGCTTTAAAAAAAGCAACGGAGAATCTCCATTGCTTATTTTAAAGTTGTTTCGCTATGTTAAACCCATTTAACATAGCGAGACAGTTTTGAAAAAAGCAACGGAGAAAGCAAGATCTCTGTTGCTTTTTACAAACTGTTTTGCTATGTTAAATGGGTTTAACATAGTGAGACAGCTTTAAAAGCAACGAAGAATCTCCGTTGCTATTTTTAAAGCTGTCTCGCTATGTTAAACTTGTTTAACATAGCGAGACAGTGTTGCTGTAAAAAAAGAGTTATAGTAATGGAAAAAGTCTGGGCGACCGGACCTTTTTCCATTACTATAACTCGGATTTACAACATGCATGCTGACCAATCAGCGTGCATATTTTTGAATATTAATGGAGGGTCATTGTATAATATAGCAATAACCCACGCCTGGGTGTGGGTAATGCTGGATTTACCCACGGTTGGTGTGGTTTGGTCATGAGAGCGAAACCCGAGTGGACAAACAAAGACAGCCGTGGGTAAATCCAGCATTACCCACACCCAGAAGTGGGTTATTGCTATTATACAATGACATTATTTAAGAAAAAAAAATTATGACTTTTCTTAAATAATGGCATTGTATAATGCCTCCGTGCTGCCCTTCCACAGCTGTCTGGTATTCTGCGGCAGTTCTGATGTACTGCACATGCATATGCTTACGCAGTACATCAGAGCTGTGGGCAAAAGCAACGGAGAAAGCAAGATCTCCATTGCTTTTTACAAACTATCTCGCTATGTTAAAGGAATTTAACATAGTGAGACAGCTTTAAAAAAAGCAACGGAGAATCTCTGTTGCTTTTTTTAAAGCTGTCTCGCTATGTTAAACCCATTTAACATAGCGAGACAGTTTTGAAAAAAGCAATGGAGAAAGCAAGATCTCCGTTGCTTTTTAAAGTGTCTCGCTATGTTAAATGGGTTTAACATAGCGAGACAGCTTAAAAAAAAGCAAGGGAGATTTTCCGTTGCTTTTTTTAAAGCTGTCTCGCTATGTTAACCTCGTTTAACATAGCGAGGCAGGTTATAAAAAGCAATGGAGATCTTGTGTTCTCTGTTGCTGTAAAAACAAAAAAGAGTTATACTAATTGAAAAAGTCCGGGCGACCAGACCTTCTTCCATTACTATAACTCTGATTTACAATGTGCACTCTGACCAATCAGCGTGCACGTTTTGAAATATTAATGGGGGGGTCGTTGTATAATAAGGCATGGGTAGTTTTTCTTCCTTATCAGCTTTAACACTGAGCCGCTGTAAAATCTATACAAAGTTCACTAAACATGTTTAATTTCTAAGGCATTTTTATAAGGTATTTTTTGTAAGAATAGTCTACATTTTATTTGCATTTTATCTTAATTTCTATGCTGATATTTTGTTAGTTTTAAGAAATGCTTAGTCTTTTGATTGTAAAGTGGTTAGGTTTGTAAAAACTGAAGCTTATTAAAACTCTGTACCCATGTAGTGCTCCACATTTCTCTTGAATAGAGGCACTTTGTGCCTAGTTGATAACAGGTAGTTATGAGGTATGCCATTAAGGATACCACTGAGGAGCCTAGCCCAGTTTCCCAATTGCCGCAGAGCACTGGCTGGTCAAGGGAGTAGGTAAATGGAAACAGAAGTAATCAGACCCTTGACTAATGAAGTCAGCTAATTAATAGATCACAGCCTCAGTCCTCTATTTATCTATCTATTTATCAACCTATATTTGTTGACCTATATTTTTATTTATTTAATCTTTTGTTAACTGGATAAGTGTGGCTTTTACAAAGACATTGGTCAGCCATGGCGTGGGCCACAAGGACAAGGGTAAGTACAACATATAAATAGATGGACAATTTAGTGTACCCACTAGTAGGAGAACAGCGTTCCCAGAGAAAGCCATGCAAACATGATGAGAACATGCAGACTCCATATAGACGGTGACCAGCAGTCAGGATTGAACCATTTACCATGCAGCTTACTGGATGGAAATAGCTACATTGCTAGACTGGGATGTACTAGACAGATATTTTCTGTAGAACCACCTGAATTAGTGCTGATTTAAATACTCTTCCATATTCTTTGTGTTGTGGTGGATTTCTGCTTTTAGAACCAATTCAGTAAGTTATTTCCTGATAAGAGTAGGGGGCACTGTTATTGTTACTGGTGAATTTTGTTATTGATTGTGAGTACGGTGTGTTTTTGAGTGGTCTATGTGCTCTAGTTTGCTTGTATGAACTCAGTGGATCTGTGGACTTTGTTATTCTACTCTGCTGGGCTACCACTACATCAGGACACCTAAAGAGATTCCAAGTGTTTGCATCATCTGATTCTATGCAAAATCCCTGTCATCTTTGACACTTACTTATTAGGTACTATACTGAAAGGGCAATGGTATCCAACTGGACACAACCACACACTCCAGTAGGTTTCTATGAATGAATGAGTGCAGTTACTGGGCAGTTATGGATGCATGAATGCAGTTGTGTGCAATTAAGGGCACTGACAAAGAGTCATATCACTTAGGGTTGAGTACCTTCTTGCTGTAGGCAATTTGTTTATTTTCTGTTTCACTACTTTTGACAGCTTTTGGCATTTTAAGCTAGTCCAATCATTGCTGTGATCTGAAAATCTGTAGCAAAACTGTGGTTGTGGCATCCAAGCCAATTCATAATCACTGTCTTCAAGTAACCATTACTTAGTGCAGTTGCTTTTACTGTCTTTTGCACTCATCATTTGCTGCCTGCTGCATGCATTCTGAATCTGAGTCCAGTCATAGCTGTAAAGTAATGATTGTCTCATCACTGTACTAAGCTGTTGTTATGACACTGAGACAATGTGATATTTAGTGCTTCACATGCCCATTAGTTGTTGTTACACTTTTGCTGGCATTTGCACCCTTCATTTATTGATGCTGTATATGTATAATTGTAACTCTGGTGTTTTGACTCCTTGTTCCACATAATGCTCTAGTACATAGACCCTTCTCATGAATTCATTTCAGTAACACTCATTGCTACTCACTATTTCATCAGAAGATATGTAGCTGGAATGAGCGAACGTGGCAACTGTCTCTAGGCACAAAGTGTTAAGGGGCACAATTTGCAGATACCAGCTGCCCTTCAGTGCCTTTTGGTGCATTACCAATATTTAGAAATCAGTGTTAGTAATACATTTGTGGTCATAACGGAAGTGTAGGCATAAACTGTTAGCAGCTCCTTGCTAAAAAAATGTAATGCATTTTTGGTCACAAGTGAGGCGCGTTTGTGCTCTGTGTTTGGTATAAAATGTAGCAGCTGCTTGCTACAAATATAGCACTTGCTACAAATGCAGCAAGCAATTTGCTACAGGTTAAAAGGAAAGAAGAACCTTTTTGTTCATAAACGTAAAGCTGAGAGGGGTGCCAGATTAGGGAATTGACATTAGAATAACTAGCTACCCCTCGGTTCTCCAGGCACTGAATGCCATGAACTTACAGTTTACCTCATCATCTGTTGCAGCCTGATATTAATAAGAACATTGAGGCAATATAAGAACTGCCTCACACTCACTGACAACTGTTTAATGATTCCTATAAATTATTCATACATGTGAGAGGTGGAAGTATCTACTACCCTCAGAGGTCAACCTCTCTTCAAAGGCTGTAGACTGTAACGAGCACCTCCCCTCACACAAGCATGCCCACTGTTCCAGAACATCCCCTCACACAAGCATGCCCACCATGTCCTAGACAAACAAATAAGCCTTCATATTCTGATGTACTTAAAAAGTCCCTGCCTAAACTCCAAAAGGTCGCCTAGATGAAGGTTTAGTATACAAGCCACTCAGAATCACTTTAACAGGCAAACAACAGACACAGATACTAGAGAAGACACAACTACAAAAAAATGCAGCTGGCAGGCCAAAGTTCTTAAGGCAACAAGGCCAAGGCAGGACATCTGCTAAAGACTGAGTCACATGTGACTCCATAGTCAGTCAATGTGACACCCCAACTCTGGCATAGTAATCGAGGAGTCTCAAACCTCACCACTAGCACCAGTGGGGGACATTGACTGGGAGGATGACAGGTGCATACACAGTATTTTCAGATGCAGCTCTCTGCATGAAGTGCAATTTCCTTCAAGAGCACACAGAGACCACAGTCAGTCCGGGGCTGGTTTCTCCCTCTTTCTCCAGATGCCCAATAAGACTCCCCACTGGCACAGCTATACAGATGGGATCTTAGCTGAGTGGCCAAGTCAAGACCTTCAACACTCTTTCTGTCTAACCAGTGCTTCGTGTCTCTGCCCATGTAGCTGACATACACACTCCTGAAAATCTCTAACAAAGCATTTGCCACCTTTCTGCCTCAATGGAGGACAGAGCCATCACCTCAGGGTATCTGGTAGCATAATATACTTCCACTAGGATATACGTTTTCCCTGTGGAACTTGGGATACTCAAAGGCCCAACAATATCCATAGCTACCCTCTGAAATGGCTTCTCAATCACAGGCAAAAGCATGAAAGGAGCCTTGATCTTGTCTCCTGCCTTGCCTACTTTTTGGCACTGCTCACAGGTCCTGCAGTACCCTGTTACATCCCTGGAAATTCCAGGCCAATAAAAGTTCTGCATAATATGTATCTTTGTATGCTTGTATGCCCATATGACCTGCAAAGAGAATGTCATGGGCTACAGCTAGAAGTGCCATATGGTAGACTTTGGGCACTACCTACTGCTGTATTCTCTCACCCTCTAGCTCTCCCTCAGGGGTCCACTCTCTATACAGTAACCTTTTTTCCCAGTATACAAATTCCCCCTTTCCTTGAGATCAGGTGGCTCACTAGCTAACTCCCTTAGGCCTTGCAATGTAGGGTCTGAGACGTGACCCTGTCTCAACTCTCCCTTTGTAATCCTTCCCAGCTCCCCTTCCACAGGAAGTCTGGTATCCTCTGACAGAAGTGCCTCACTGTCAGCCTGGATACTACTACTATTCACCTCTACCCTTACAGTCACTCTGTCCAAGGAAACATAATTACCCACAAGCAGCTGAGGCTCACCTTCAGTCTTACTGCTACATGGTAGCTCCCTCCCTGAAGTAACCACCAAACTAGTCTTAGCTTCAAGTCTGTGGTCTGTCTGGGTCTCCCCAGGCTACCAGACCCACATGCTTGTCTCCAAGCCTGACTGTGTGTAATTGCATGCACACAAGGTATTGCATTATCAAAATATTTCCCTCTCATGACATCTGCAGGGATATCCTCACACACCTACTTGCTTGATTCCTTTTCTACCCTCCCGGTCAAGGTGAACCCTAGCCAAAGGTGTTTGGAATAGGGTCCCTCTTAAAGCTCTAACTGGAATAGACTGCCCAAGCAAGTAGCACTCCTCTTTACCCATTGCAGGCTTCACAGTGGTTAGGTCAGAGGTTGTCTTTCTCTTAGCAGTGGCTTGCTTCCCATCTACTAAGATAGGATATAACCTCTTGTGGTACCCTTGTTGTCTCTAGACAACTTACTGCTGGCATTCTGTCATTCCCACTTACTGGCTCTCCCACCTTTTGTTCCACACCTTGTCTATATGGACATCTATATGCTACATGGCCCTACTGGTTGTATTTAAAAATGTAACCCTTGATCCTGGCTGTGTACCTGGGGTCTATATCACATTAATGAAGTTTTAAAAGTTCGAATCACTAAAGGTTGAACTTTAATGATCGAACTTTTAAAACTTCGAATGTGAATAAAAACATTTTTGAAACAAATTAAGACTAAAAAGGTGTAAGCAGGGGGGCAAGCTGCCCTGCACCCCCACACCCCCGCTACTTAAATATACCAACTCCAAGATCACACTTCAGTTCACTACAGTGCGGAAACAGAAGATTTCCATTTCCTACACTGTAGCATGATCTTGTAGTTGGTATATCTAAAGAGCAGGGGGTGTGGGGGCTTGCTCCCCTGCTTACACTTTTTTTTTTCTTGTTTTATTTCAAAAATTTTTTTTTGTCATATTCGAAGTTTTAACAGTTTGATCATTAAGGTTTGACCTTTAGTGATTCAAACTTTTAAAACTTTGATAATGTGATATAGACCCATGTACCTGAACTGGTGGCTTCCCCTGCTACTGGAAGACTCTGTTGGGGCAGTTTAGGCTGCCTACCATAGGTGCCTTTAGACCCATGAGCAGCACTGGGTATCCCTTTCCTGTGCAGTGATGCCCTGCTTGCCAGGTATAGGTTTGCCTTTTTCCCCAGCTCATCTGCTGTGTTACAGTCTCTATCTGCTAACCAGATTCTCATGTCCTCAGGCAAAGTGCTAAGGGCTTGTTCTCTCTCCAAAGGGTCTGCCAGCCCTTCAGAAGTGGTGACCTGGCACCCACTTACCCACCTATGAAAATAAGTGCTTAAACTCAGCAATATATTCACACACACTTTCACCTGCCTTGTGTCTATGCTCATGACACTTTTTTCTATGCGCTTCAGATGTTAACTTAAAACACTCTTGTGAAGGCTGCCAGCCTAGCCAGATAGGATTTTATACATAATTCTATCATTTGCAAATATGAATGTTGAACTACAGAATTGTTTTCTTAATTGAAAGAATATGCTGTGAAATGTTGAACTTAAAACAATGTGAAACATTTCCCTCTGCTGTAAAGGAAGCTAAGTCAAGCATTTCTTGTCTGTCCTTTGAAGTTATAATTACTTTATGGCTGTCCTTTGAAGCTAAAGATTTGGTGTCAGTCTGTCTGGGCTAGCACATTCTTTCTATTGTTTTAACTTAAGGAATAATTACTAGAGTTTACATGTGGAATTTCTTTTATGGCTGTAGTTTCCTGCAGGTGCAAGATAATAAAAATGTAGTATCTGTCAGTCTGGGTACATCAGGAAAGTGTGAAATTATGTAATGTTTATCAGAACTGCAATTTCAATTTAAACAGAGAGGACCAGAGATTATTAAGCATTTTTGTCTTGATCATCCAACTCACAGCACTGCCTGTTGTCTTATGTAAGTTATCTTAGACTTGTGTTTTCTTTTAGAGATAGCTAGAAACTAGAAAGATTAGACTGTGTTTTTCTGTGATGTCAGAACTGTACTACTGAATTATAAGTATTTCTGTGTGATCTCTGAACTTTTGACTAGCACTGTGTAGTAGAAAGCATTGTCTTGTGGTTTTAATTATTTATTATTAAATATTTTAAAACCTTTTAACGGTGGCTGGTTTGTGTAGAGATAAGTTAAGCTCTAGAGTACATAGCATATTTATAGAGTTTACTGTCCAAGTCATTCCAAATAAGCCTTGACTGATTAGTCACACTTATCAATTGGATAATAATATTACACTGTAATAATTGGACACCCTTTTAGGGGCCTTTGATAGCTGATAATACTAGCTGGGTGGTAGCAAGTGATTGCTACCGTATAGTCTGGGTAAAAGGGGCACAGCTGGAGAACCTGTGCTAGCCTTCCCAAGAAGTGTTTGTGTGGTTGTATAAACTCTTATCTCAAAGTGTGTGTCAGCTACTTGGGCAGGGACTTGAAGCACTAGTTGGACAGAGAGGGTGCTGGAGGTTTTAGCTTGCCCAGCTAGGCTGAGATCTGGACCCTATAGCTGTGCCAGTGGGGAGTCTTATTGGGGACCTGGAGAGCAAGGGAGCGACCAGCCCCAGACTGACTGTGATCTCTGTGTGCTCTTAAGGGACATTGCACTTTACTGTGTGTATTTGTTATCCTTTCCTCATATATGAGATGCCCACTCTGGTGTTAGTGGTGAGGATTGAGGCTCCTTGATTGTTGGGCCAGGGCACAGGCGTCGCAACTCAAATAAATAATTTTTAACAGTATTATAATTTAAGCGTAAATGGGCGTGCCTTCGTTGAAGGTTGAACGTCGAGCTGGCACCTTGGCGTTCGTCAAAACCTACTGCCAATCATTAGCGGACCAGAGTTCTGCTGTGGCGACCCCTAACCGGGAAAAGCCAAAAAACAACAACAACATTATAATTTAAGCAATCAGTATCAGACAGTTTAAAAGCCAAAAGAAGAAGAAGAAGTGTCAGACAGTTTAAAAATAGCAGTTACAGCTTTACTGTGTAGTAAGGGGGTCAGGAACCATACCCAGACCCTTTGATCAACATTATATTGTTTACATACCCTTTCAAACACATGAATGAAACTACCAAAATGGTCACCCTCTGTAAATTGTGTAAGAAATTTACTGACCTTTGTTATTCCTGGGGTTCGGTTACTCCTTTCCCCATTACCTCCATGACCCTGGTGAAGAGTCAGAATCTCCTTTTCATGTTGCCTCTGCCTCTCTTTTTCTTCAGCTTCCAGATGTGTCAGTCTCTCTGCTGATTCCATTTCCAAACGTTTGACCTGCATTTCAAGTCTCTAACGCCAGATGGATTTTTAAGTCATCTGTGGGAGGCTGGGACCAAGGTTGCAATCATTTCTGCTTTAGTCAGGTTGGAGTGCACCAGTGCATTGGCTTGGCACATCTCAGCCAACTGGCTCCTTGTCAGCTTGCCATACTCCTCTGCTGACATCCTTTCCTGCTCTCCCTGACTTACTAAGCTAACAAAAAATAAATAAAACTATTGTGATGTGAAACTCTGAATGTTCACTGTGTGGCTGATTGAGAACACAAACACCTTCCTTAGTGACCACTGTTTACATGCTGTAGGAATTTAATATCCACATCACCGAATCCTAATATGTGGATATACCACCACTGCCAGAGAATATATGTGACACCCCACCTCTGGCCCAGTAATTAAGGATCCCCAATCCTCACCACTAGCACCAGTGGGAGACATACACTGGGAGGATGACAGGTACACACACAGTATTTCCAGATGCAGCTCTCTGGGGATGATAGATACACACACACAGACTATTTCCAAATGCAGCTCTCTGCACCAAGTGCAATTTCCCTTAAGGGCACACAGGGACCACAGTCAGTCTGGGACTGGTTTCTCCCTCTTTCCTGAGATCCTCAATATGACTCCCCACTGGCACAGCTATAGAGTTGAGATCTCAGCTGTGTGGCCAAGCCAAAACCTCCAACACTCTCTATCCAACCAGTGCTTCCTGTCCTTGCCCAAGTAGCTGACACACACACTCCTGGAGATTGATTACTGGGCCAGAGGTGGAACTTCACAGTCAGATACACAGATGCATCATTACCAAGCTGCGCAAAGACAGAGTGATGTTTAACTGCTACTCGGGTGGTCAGACCTGCAGTGTCACTAGGACTGTCAAGTCCCTTCACCATTAGTACACATATGGTGTGGTCATTGAGTATGTGGGCGTGAATGACCTTTTTTTTCATACCACCTTGGATCATATGAAGAGAGACATACTAGAGCTCTCAGAATATGTATCAGAGATTGGTGAGAAACTTGAATTAAGCAGTATCCTATCTTTGCCAAGAATGATTCCACATTACAAACAACAGATAAATAACTTTGACATCAATATCATTCTAAGGGGATCCAATATATCAGCCTGGGAAGAGATTATTGACAACCCTTGCTGCTTTGCTAGGGAAGGTCTGTACTTCTTTCCTGAAGGCATCTGTCTATTTGCTAATATTTTTCTCCCCCATTTTGACTTTTTAGGCAAGGTTTGTCTCCTCAAGTTGCCTACAAAGCCAATCAAAATCAAAACTATGTAAAGATAACACTGCTAAATGCTATAAGCCTAAACAAGACATTGTGCTCTTTAAGGGACATTCTTACCTATTGAAAATACAGATGCTTGCATGGTTAATAAAACATGATTTCTGAACAACAATGCCACCCCCACAGTGCAGGGTTTTACTGCCTACCACTTGTCTAGACCCAATGTGGGAAAGGATGGTGTTAATGGAGGGGGGCATGTTTGTATTCCTATGAAACCATTTCACCTCAGACTTGTAAGAAAAGACAATGACCTTGCACTTCCTTTTGAAAGTAAATAGCAATAATATAGCAAGGGTGGGGTGAATGGTGCATGTGTTCTTGGTGCAAGGTGTTAGAGTGCGCAATCCTTAAGTGTCACTCCTGCATTCTTTTTCTTCTTCTTCTTTGGAGTGGCATTGATTTTATATATGTATATATGTATAAATTTTTTTTTGGGGGGGGGGCTCTTCCAATGAAGAGCTGTGCCAGGGAGGGGTACGAGTCTATCAGAGTTGTCCTTTTTTTTTTTTTTTTTTTTTTTGCTCTTTTATTTGAGCAAGGGAGTGGGGAGTTAGTTCAGGGGTCGGCCTAAGACACTGCTTGAGACAGCTATACCTCTGGATAATAGAACTCTGTATCATATCATAGCCAACAGTCTTACCCCCCTCCATATCATCTGCAGCTTGTGCTTTATATCTAAACAAATAAATGTCCCACCCTATCGAACCTATCACTATTATTTTGGGAGACTTCAGCTATACCACCATTAACCAGGAAATATACACCACCTTAAATAAATACACATAAAGATTCCTGTACTTCATTAATACTAGTACTATAGACAACTTATTCAAGGGCAAACTAGGGGTTCAAAAATATTGGACCTACTTCTCACAAATATAACAACCCTTTATTCAACAGCTACAGTCACTATGTTACTTGTAAAATCTGACCACTGTTTGGTAACACTCACTATAATGATAAACCTTTATTTACCATAAAACTCATCTGCTTTTAAAGTCTTCCATATGGTAAGCCTACTCCAGCTAACAGATAACCTGAAGAAATAAAATTGCTCTCCTTATCTTGATGACCCCATCTCATACATTGGAACATTTGTGGATTACTTCTATGGCCACCTCAAGCATGGATTGAGGGCATCTGTCCCATAAGACATAAATACCTTAACAAATTTATTTATTTGAGTTTTATTTTGTTTTTGTTTACCATGTTTGTCTGACTGGGTTTAATCAAAAACTCCTTTTCAGCAGAGACCCAAGGAGAAAAGTGCCTCCATATTGCAAACATTTTTAAACAGATGTTCTGCAATATACATGAGCAGACATTAAGTAATACACATTAACAATTACAGATATATTTGCTAATTAGATAATATTCATATGAAGGGAAGGCCCTATTACAGCATAAAAGTTATTTTTGTATTAGTAGATGTTGAACATTGAGAATTTGAAGAGGTGTATTATTGGACTTATTAACTAGATCAAATAGATTGTCAAATTCAGAAATAAACCCTTACTATGGAACCCTAGTATAAACAGACTATACAATAAGAGTAAGAAACTCATAGGCCCTATCATCCACAGATGAACTTAAAAAGGTCAACAAAGTACTCAGAAATAAAATCAAATACTCCATAAGGAAGTATGAATTGAGAAGTGCCACCTCTGCTAAGAGCAACTACAAAGTCTTCAGTTGTGTCAGAAACCATAGAGGTGATGTCCAGCAAAGCTTAAAGCTAATACAAAACATGACTTACTCATCCCCTGAGGACATCGCCAACATATTAGTGAACAAACTCAGCTTTAATTTTATTCACTTCTGTCCTCTTAAATTTACCCAGCTTATAAGCACAGCTGCACTACACTCGCTGATAACCTCTGAGGAAGTCCTGAATGCTCTCTCCAAGGCCAGAATCATTATCTCCATTGGCCCTAATAATGGGCCAGGCTGTCTTCTTGTCAGCACCAAACACTGTTTGGTAGACTTACTACAAAGTTTTTTAACCTTGGTACAAAACAGGCGATCCAGTGCTGATCCAGTTAATTATAGATCTATAAACCTCAGCAGCGTTATCGGCAAAGCAATGGAACCCATCATTATACAACTTATTAACAAGGACATAGGTGGTCTACAAGCCCTGGAAATAAGACAGTTTGGATTTATTAAAGGTAGACCCTGCCTCCTGAACCTTCGGGGCTTCTTTGAGCAAATCACCAATGCATTAAGTGCGGAAAAATCAGTAAACACTGCCTACTTGGATATGCCACTTTCCCTGGAATATCGGAATTGTTTTCCTATATAGTTCCTATGTAATTTGCTTACCTTTCATTGTATGCCTTCTCTACTGATAATTTGTTGCCTTCCCATTCCACAGCAGTATACTGCCCATCAAGATACTTGTCCTCACCAGTAACCCTAATAATACTTGTGCCATCAAAGTGCAACAGGCAAGTGGCAGAAAGATTTGATATCTTAATGTTATAGATCTGGAGTTTATATGGCTAATGTCTGTTCCATTCTCCCCCCTAAATATATGACAATTAAAGTTCAGGTAGGGGACATATGCATTTGGTTTGTGCATGTGTATATGCATTTGTAGGTCTGTGTGTATGCAAGTGTGTGTGTGTGTGTGTGTGTGTGTGTGTGTGTGTGTGTGTGTGTGTGTGTGTGTGTGTGTGTGTGTGTGTGTGTGTGTGTGTGTGAGAATGCATGCATGTCTGTGTGTTTGTATATGTGTGCGTGTGTCTCTATGTACAAATAATAGTACATGTCTCCTCCCTGCATCACTTCAGTTAACTGGCCTGTCTTATTACATTATACATTGTCTCAACTAGGGGCCTGTAAGGCCGTGAAATAACATCTGTTCTCCCTCAGGAAAGTCAAGATGGTCTCTGTTTACTCAGTCTTGGTCTTTTCCTGTGTGGCGTTTGGCACCTAGACCACTATTTGAACCCAGGCTTTCAGCATCACAGATGAAGCCTTCCTCTTTTTCATAGGCTGGTATTTGCCTAGTGTTAGTAACATGATGTTTGTCAGTTAGATCTTAACAGAGATCATACATGCTGGAAGATGGAATCTGTATACTTAACTAGGTGTTTTAAAATAAATGTTTAGCATTTGTCAGATCATATCACCCATAGCAAATAATAGTTTGAGTGAGACAGCAAAAAAATGGACTTAGGGTTGTAATTATTTTCAGGAATCCAGATGTCATGGCAGTGAATATGTCTGTCTTGCACTTGCTTACCTTTCAGTATTCCACAACTTCATTTGTTTCTTCCCTCATCAGTTTGTGTACAGCTGCCAGCTTATGTTACCAGCTCTAGCTACTTTCACTAGAAAGACAGGGAGGAAGGAAGCAATATAGTCTACTTATGTGAGGTATTTACCAAAAAACTAGATAACTGATGGTCTTCGTGTTTTTTCTGTATTAACAACCTCCTTTATTTCCCTTTCTTTTATTTTATGAATTTCTTTCTACTGTGCTGGCTATAGCTAGGCACATATACTTAAATCCACGATGAATAAATGACTGCAGCTAGTGAAGGTAACAGTATAAACAAAGTGCATTTAAAAGAGCATTGCAGTTGATTTGTATTTGAATATACAAGATTTACATAACCATAAGACATTGCCACCAGTTGTGTTGTAAAGATAGAAATTGTTATTCAGAAACATGCTGTAATGTTTAGTTTCTTTCACTAGTACTATATGATGCAGACTTTGTTTTTGTTGCATAGCTCTTCTTTAACATTCTAATTTTTGTTTTTCATTTAACAGGTGAAATGGAAATCCTCTAAATTATCTGAAGATAAGCATGTAAGTGTGTGTATATGAGTGCACCTGCAATGGACTGACATCCTTTCCAGAAATAGTTCTTTGCCTCACACCTGTTAAGCAGTAAAGTAGACTCTGGCTCTTTTCCAATCCCAAATAAAATAAAATGGTATCAGAATAACTGAACTTCAACAGTGAACCCTAAATCTCGAAGACAAAATGGATACATGTAGAATCTTTATTAAACTGGAAGTGTAAATACATAATGTAAGCACGGATAATAAAATGGTTAAATGTAGAATCTTTATTAAACTGAAAGTGTAAATACATAATGTAAACAAAGATAATCATAAAGTGTGTTTTTTCAGTTCATTTCATCATTCCGTTGTCATTCTTGTAAACCTGTTTTTTGTAAGATGTTGCGACTTAAGTATAAAACTTTAGTGAGTAATATAATGCTTATACCTTCATCTCTGATGTTTGCCCTTCTGTACAAACTAAAGTGTTTTATTCACAACACAGGGCACAGGGGTATAAAGGTCAGGTTTATTTATTAAACTGTGATGTAATTAAAAGAGACCTGTGCTAATTGATGAAGTGTGTGATTTCTTCCATCTGGTGTGTGACACAGAGTTGCATAGTACGTACACAGACATTGTGGGAATCAAATTCAGGTCAACAAGATCATTTACAGCTCATTGTTTGTGCTTAAGATTGCATCCTTAGCTGCGCATAATTAAAATAAGCAACTTCTTTCATTCTCATCTTAAAAATTCTGAGAAGTTTCCAGTACACTGACTTTCGGTGGCATGTTGGGACTTATATCTCCAGAACAAAACCCATCCTGAGATCTTAGCATTTTATTTCATTTGTGCCAGGTAATTTGGGCTTTCCAGAAGGAAAATAAACAGTGCACTTATTATATGCTTAAGCCAGAACACATTTGCATTTTTTATAAAGCAGGAAATAGGCAAACAGTTTTATTATTACAATTACATTTGGAAATATCACTGGGTAAGGCATCATGCTTTTTGACTCTAAATTGCTATAACTGTGTAGTGAAAGAACCAAGCTTAATATCTTCTCCCTGAAATTTATTTAGCACTATTTTATAACAGTCATAAGCCCATCTTCAGAGTAAATTCATATTTTAGTGTTCATATAATGAATACCAATGGAATATGCTTCTTCGGTTGACACAATTTTCTTTGAGTCCTGTTTTGCTGGCCCTAAAACATAAACTCCTCTTGCACCACTAACAGGTGCAGTGTTACAGCTTAGACTATTGATGTTTTATTAGGGAAGTTTTCTCCTTATCATTTACATTGCGTGATCTTGATAGTTACCAGGGATATTATATTATATACATATGTACATACATATATATATATATATATATATATCTATAAGGGAGTGGTTACTTTGGTTGAAACTCCTGAATGTCAACAGTCTCTGGGTTTAGGGAATATGACCCTTCAGCAGGGATGGTGTAATACAGAAGTAAGTACTGCATACGTAATTAGCAGGGGGTGTGGAGGGTGCAGGGGGCTTGACTCCCTGCAAAAAATTGTCTGTTTTAACTTTTTTACATGTGATAAGAATTTTCCTTGTGCTTGAACAGTGGACTATCGGCATTTGCATTGTCGACATTTTTTGGTTGATATTGATTTCAACATTCAACCGTCTCAGTCATCATAAGTACACATATATATAGATAGACAGATATACATACATACATATAGATAGGTAGATATAGATATATGTGGATATATACAGATCTGTATGTGTTCCCTAAAACCCATTAAGACAGCAATATTTCAAAGGGAAAAAAAGCCAGTACAGCTGATCAAAAATCAGCTGATGGCACATATCAGCTTTTTTTAGTATAAGAGCATGGTACAGGGGGAAATCAGGAAATATACTTTTTCCCCACTGTATTACAATTTCATAATTGATATATATATAATTAGCAGTGGGTGTTAAGGTGTTCGCCCATCTGAAAAAAAAAAAAAAAAAAATGTTTTTAATCTTTGCGATTTGAACCGTTTTAAGTGTATGACAAACATTCAAAGTGTTGATACTTCCAGTGCCTACCAAAGATTTACATGTGTATGTGTATGTATATATATATATATATATATATATATATATGTATATATATGTATATATATATATATATATATATGTATACATATATATATATATATATATATATATATATGTATATATATATATATATATATATATATATATATATATATATATATATATATATATATGTGTGTATGTATGTATGTATATATATATATATATATATATATATATATATATATGTGTGGGTCTGTCTGTTATTATCGAAATTTCACCTACCCAAAACTCACATCCATGAGACGACTTCACCCAAAGACTTTATTTTAATGAAAACCCGGCTCACCAGAGTTTTACTCTGGGAAACTAAGCACTTGGCCCCAATGTAAACTTTGCCCTTTTCCCCACTATAGTGTGATCTTGAAGGTGGTATATTTAGCTAGGGGTTGTGTGAGAGGCTAATCCCCCCACTATGGTGAGTTTGATTTGCTTACATTTCTATATATTTTTTTTTTTGGTTTGTTTTTTTTTAGTGCTGGCCAAGTAGTTACTTTTCCGGAGTAAAACTTCAGTGATTCAGGTTTTCATTAAAATAAAGTTTTTCATGAAGTCGCCTCATGGATGTGATTTTTGGGTAAGTGCTATTTCAATAATACAAAGTAGACCCATAGGGTTCACTTCTCTGTTTCTGCTGGACAGCGGCACAGAAAAATAACTTTCTTGGGTGGCGTAAGCTATGGTACCTTGATGGCTAGGCTTATGTAGGCCCTTGGGCTAATAGCCTAGTACCTACCTATGAACTTATGAACCTATAAAAAGGTATTTTGCATACTTTTAATCAATCAGGGCCAGCTTTACACATAGACAAACTAGGCAATCACCTACAGAGCTGTGCTTGGAATGGTGCTTTTTTCCTCAATTATTTATTTTTTTAGAGCAGTATTTCTTTGCTCTAAGAAATAAATAAATAAATAAATAAAGCACTCCAGTAAAAAAATGTATGCACCTCCAGCTAAATGAGTGCTGGGGGAAGTACTCTATTCCACTTAACTTGATGTTCACGTTGCTTCAAGCTTGTATTTTGAGGTCACAGGAGTTCAGACCTTGGAACTTTCAAATTTGGGCATGAAGGCACTTGAAGGAAGTTGTTTTTTTTTATTTTTAAATTGAGATGGAATTCAGCATTCTGAAAAATGTGACAAAGTTAGAGACATTCTACAGTGCTTGTGGAAAGGCTGTTATTACTATTTTTGAGTGATAACACTAACAGTGATCAACCATATACCTTTTGCCAATATTTTTGGGTTTGCAGTTTGTGTAAATAGCTGATGAAAGGAAAGGTACCATGAGATAAGTGTTATTACTCTTTTTTTTTACACTGGCAATATTTTATTCTGGCAGTGAATAACTAGATGATTTTTGACTATTTATCTGGCTTTGTGATTTGTGTGAAGCAACTTGATTGGAATATGTTAACCTGTGTGGACTGTGGAGCATGTTATTACAGTTTTTTACAATAACATTGGCAATGCTCAACCAGATATTTCTGAAAATATGTTTCTGGCTTTGTGATTTTTCTGTGGAGAGTGGAGCATTCTTATTTTTGGGCCTAATTTATCCCTACACAGGATGGCCTATTTTTGGAGGTAGACTACATTTTCAACTTACTAGTGGCAAGAATAAAAAGGAAATAACACATCTTGCATCTCCTTTTTCTGAAGCAAAAAGAAACTGCCTTATGTTGAAGAATTTTGCAATACAGTTCAAACTGCCTCTTTGATGATGTACCTATTTCCCTTTATTTTTGTCCCTGATTTTTTCACTATTTATTTATGAGTCATATTCCATATTTCTAATGGAACTGGGAATGGCTACACGCAATTTGATAATCAAAGTTAATGTAAAATGTAATGCTAATAGATTTTTAGCTGGATCTATGTACTAGGGCCTTTGTTCCTAGTTTCATTTTCTGTAGGTTGAGAAGTATGCTATGGAGGTAAAATAATAATATGTAGCTGTGACTATGCCAGGAGAAGTAGGGCAGTGGATGTGCAACATATGCCAGCACATCTAGCTGGAATTTTGTAAATAATTATATGTCATTTTATATCAATCTGATTTGTCCAGATGATTGTGTTTAAAATGTATTTGTAAAATTGCTTGTGTTAAAAATGTATCAGCAGTGTGCCCTGCTGGACAGAAAAATGAAATGTACATGCATCATTGTAACTGTTTAAATGTATATGTTTTAACAAAGGATACTGGAAGAGAAAAGGTTAATCTCAAACTTTAAAAAAATAGTAAGAAATTAAATTACTAGGCCTAGGCCATAAATATGTTATCTCACAGTTTTGAATGAACCCAGAGATGCAATGTCTGTAAGAAGTATGGTTTATTAGCTCCTGTAGGAAGAGTGGAAGTGTTTCATGGTTTTATGACTTCCAAAAGCTGCAGCAGATCTTAGCAAGGCTCTCTCTGTGCATATTATTGACACATAGGTGCTAAATCCTGGGAGTTTCTAGCAGTGGGGGTTGCATGGGAACCAGAAATCAGATGACTAGATATATGTAATGTCATTCTGGAATCCATCACTAAAATAATGTTGAATACTAGGTGAGACTGAAGTCTCATGGCAGTCTATTTTTAGAACCTGACATCAAATGATCACTCACCTACTTCATCTTGTCTTGCTCTAGTAAGTGATCAGGGAATAGTAACTCTTTAAATTACTCAGGAAAACATAGTGAGATTAGTTAAGTACTGTTTGTCTGCATGTGTGTGAATCTATTCATCTATGTTATTTTAGTATTTCCTGAGGTTGAAACGCTGGTGTTTATTGTAAATAGATATTTAATATTTTCATGTTCTTTTCTTATTTATTATTAAATATATTTAACATTGTCATTGTGGCTGGTCCTTTACAGAATATTTAATCTTTGAGAGTATTCATATCTATTTGGTGACTCTGTGGCCACTCCTCAAAGCTTACTGTATTGGTCAAACTACCATTCGTATTAATATTTATTTCACTCAGAATAATAGGGTACTCTTGTAAGAGCCTTAGAATAGCTGGCTTGGGAAAGTCTGGTGGCATTAACTACCTTATAGTCTGGGCTGAAGAGGGCATAGCTAGTAAATCTATGCCAGTCTTTCCTAGATGGGTGCATGTGCGTGTGTGTGTGTGTGTGTGTGTGTGTGTGTGTGTGTGTGTGTGTGTGTGTGTGTGTGTGTGTGTGTGTGTGTGTGTGTGTGTGTGCAGATCAAATCTCAAAGAGTGTGCATGTCAGCTGCTTGGGGCAGGGACATGAAGCACTGATTTTACTGAGACAGTGCTAGAGGACTTGGCTTGGACACTTGGCTGAGGACTTAACAGCTGTGCAAATGGGAAGCCTTACTGGGGACCTGGGTAGAGACAGCAAGAGAAACCCAGACCCTGGGATGAGTGTGTTCCCTGTGTGCTCTTAAGAGAAATTGTGTTTGATGCAGAGAGATGTATCTGGAAATACTGGGTGTATCAATTTTTTGTTCCATGTGAACGTTGATCTCCATTGTCAGTGCTGAGGACTGAGGCTCCTTGATTATTGGCCCAGCTTGCAATGCCTTAATGTGTGGCAGCTGTTTGGTTGGAGCAAAGGTAAAATGCAGAGGTAGATTTAGAGTGGGTGCTATAGCTCCTCAGTCAGTGTTTAGTTTAAGAACTAATCAGCCAACAAAGCATAAACTAGTTTTAAATCAGAGTTTTCCTTACTGCTGTTTTGTTAGCTCTTTTGTCATTGTTGATCTTTTACATTGTTAAATCATTTCATCTGGAGGCGTGAAATGTTGCAATGGGATAATTAACAAAAAAATCAGTTGAAAATTCTGTACTTTGCATCTCAGCAGAAAAAAAATCTGTAGAGTAGTTTGAACCTCACATTTGTGACAGTAAAATCTGACAATCTTCCAGAGTTATTTTTGTTTCAGCTAGTAAAATGTATAATAATTTACTGTGACTCCTATATAATACTATGAATATACCAAATAGCTGGATACAAAAGAAAAATAAAAGGTACTCATTAAATAAATAGCATGTTGATGTTGTTAATTTCATAAACATTTGATAAAGTAATGTTTATTGATATCTACTTATCTACTTTATGGAAGAATTCAGTAAATACATAAATTATGCAATATCAATGAAACTGCATTTTATCAGTTGGTGGTATTACTACTCAATTGTTGATATAAGCAATTTTAAGTTTTTTTTTTTTTAACATGAAGATATCTCTGAAGGTTATAAAATGCACATTGATATATATAAACGATAGGTCATGTAACAACATGTGTGTCTCATTTGTGCCTCTTTCAATTAAAGGCTGCAGTAAACAGTTGACATGATATAAAAATGATCAAACTACAATGTGTCTTTCCAACTTACATCTCAGAAATGTCGACTTTACCGAAAATACTACACAATAGTGTAGTATCAATAGTAACAGAACATCTTTGCACCCCGCTACACACACAGATATATATATACTCCGAGACTGTATTACAGTGAGGGAAAGTGTACATTTCAGATCCCCACTGTAGTGCGATCTACATTCAAAATGTTGAAACGCACAGCAGCAAATACACACTAGCATTTGCTGTTGTGCATTTCAACAATTTTTTTTCATTATTTCAGGATGTCATATTGGGTGATCAGACATATGGAATGCGAACGAAGCCTGATTGCCCTTTTGATAGTAAACCAGTTATTATATATAAGTTCAGGGTGTTTTGGGGGGCCTTGTTCTCCACATAGACACTGAAAGGGGGGATGCCCTCTGCAAAAAATGCTGACATTTAAATTTTTCTTTGGGTTACGTTCCAGACCAATTGAGTTCAGCAAGATAGTTTCTCACCAACTTTTAACTTGGTGAGATATAGTGGAAGCATATAAATCCCTATATAACTGTTTGACCAGGATGGTTAAATTCATCCAGAAGTAGCTGCAAAAAACAAATTATATTTATGTTAAATGATTACGCCCAATGATGTAAGAAGACACATCCTTTACTTGGGTAAGTACATTTTTCATCAGAGGATCTCACAGCAACTTTGACTTATTGAGGCCAGAACACCTGCAAGTATCTAACCTTATGCCCACAACATAGGTTTGACTGTCTCAGAAATAGGCTTACACAATTTTAAAAATTGTTATAACTATAGGAGACATCATTTGGAAATGATTAATACATTTGCTAGGACAGTACAGATGTCCGACTAGCTATTCTTCCACTTGGAGACCACCCAAATATAGCAACCCCCAACTTTAAATTCAAAACCAAAAAGATCCTCTTTCTCTCCTTCTCTCCTTTTAACCTACAGTTTAAACTACAGCAAACTGCATGATACATTTTTCAGTCCTGGTATGCAATGCAGACTGATCTCCTAACACTTTTCTCCCAGCGTGACTTTCCCCCTTCACCCTCTCTATTTTCTACCTCTAAGTAGTATCGGGACAGAAATATGAGGCTGTGAGAAGATATCAAAATATTCTCCCTTAATTCCTGTTTGTACCAATCGGTCTTTGAGGATCTATGTTGTATTATAAGCATTTAGTCACCAAAAACGTTGGAGGGTGCAGTAGCTAAAAAAAAAAGAAAAAAAAAAAAAAAGATTTTTCATTAGAAAATTGTGGGCAAAAGTAACAAACAAGAGACAGGGTATAAGGTGTAATGTACTAGAAGCAACCAATAACCAGCTAATCAAATCTGGGGTATGTAAGCAGTAGAAGAAAAACATCTTACATTTTTATAAATAAAATCAGTGAATATAAAATGCCAGTACGAATGGGTTACATTACTTGGCATTGATGGAGGGGGGAGTAGGAGAGAGAAACCCTGTTATTCACATACTGTTGACTGGCAGAAGGAGCTATTTTCTTGACCCATAGGAAAATACATAATGACAAACCTTAACAACCAGTGTGTGATGTATGGCTGATGTCCCTTCTATATAGTTAATTAGAACTGCACAATTGTTTTGCATAAGCAGGGTATAAAGCACAATATATACTGCTTTATTTGCAAATCACATCTTAGTGCAATTTAACTTATAATGAGATCACTTCATTTAGCTGAGTATTGTGTTCCAGTTAAAAGTATTTATTTATCCTTTGTTGACCACATTAATCCCACTAGGCTAGTGGCCTGTTTTCAGCAGAGACCAGAAGTAGTATTTATGCGACTAGGGGACATTTGGACAGAGCATTGGGGAACTTCCGCTATTCTTTTCAATAGGTTCTGTAGGATGTTTTACATCCACCTGAACCATCACCAACTCAAGCGGTTTGGGCCTCAGTTAGTGCAGTTTCAGCTAACAATCTGCTTTGTGCAAGAATAGAACCCACAGCTTTCTGCACAAAAGGTGAGTGTGCAACCTTTTGCACCACTGACACTGCTATACTTATGGCTTTCTTTTTCAGTTTAGGCTTATTTAATTGGAGCTGCTCTTCTCTTGGTGACTGTGACAGAGTGACTGACAGATTCTGCTGTTTCCAAAGCCATTCACTGTTGAATCTACAAAAATAAGTATTATTTAAGCTTTATTCGTGCTTTGCTTACTGTGATGTATTTATTTATTTATTTATGGTTTCATTTCTGACATTTTGCTGCATTCCTGCACTTTTTAAGTTGAACTGTTGCTTTAAGACCCAGGCTACATTGTATCTACTTGATTCAGGACTGCTGTATCTAGATAGTCAGATTGCTTACATTTGGGTCTAAAACCAGCCATCTTACATTATGAGGATTTTTCTCCATTCTTGTGACAAAAGTGTACTGATATAAACTCATACAAGCTGGAGATTATTTGAGGACAGCTCATTGTGCACTTTCCTGACTAGGCAATATCGTTATACTTGTTTATTTCTGCTGATATGTAAGCCTTGTGTTTGTGTGAGCTTCCACTCATTTAATTGGGGCTGCTCTTTGCATGGAAATTGCACCAGACTGACTGAGATGTTCTGCTATTTCCAAAACCATTCACTGCTGAATCTACAAAAACAAGTATTGTTTAAGCTTTAGTTACACTTTGTGCACTGTGATTTATTTATTTATTGTTTCATTTCTAGCATTTTGCTGTATTCCTACACTTTCTAAGCTGATCTGCTGCTTTAAGACCCAAACTACATTGTCTCTACTTGATGCAGAACTGCTGTATCTAGACCATTCCCAAGATTCATGAAGCTTGCGCCATGCGCCAGAGTAGTGCTGGCGATCTTGCACCAAATATGGCCATCGAGCGATTCAGGTAAGAGCTATTCCCACGTGCACTACCAGCATACGCCAGAGCTGCGCAGCTCCAGGCGCATGTATGCTAATTACCCCATGCGCAGCAGTGTAGCATGCAAATGAAGGTATATAGCGATTCATGAAGTTGTGCAGATGTAGCATAAGCATGTAGAAATGTAAACCAAAAAACACGGTTTACATTTTGCCAAACATAAAATCAGAGCCATGAAAGCAGACCAAACTTACATATTATAATGTTAATATATGCAAATGGCTAGATATATAGCCAATGGTATAAAACAACATGCACAACATATAAAAAATAACATTTAATGTCATGGCCACACCAACGCAAAGTAAAACCGCAGTGCATCGGTGTGCAAATGGGATCACAAGGAAAATATATTTAGATGTCATAAAACTGTAATGTAACGCAATTCATGATATCCCCATAATAGTCAGTGGCACACATGCTACACCACAACCATGTCGCAAGGGTTGCTAAGGATCTGTGACAGTGTTCCGTGCGGTAACTAGGAATTAGCAGTCAATGCCATGCAACTGAGTCAAGTAATACTGAATCGCAAACACCCCGCTGGTGTAAGGATGTACCACACAACGTAGAGTTACAACACCGAGGAGTGGCCTGGAGGTAAACATGACATCAAGAGAGGGGCGCGCCACCGTAGCTGTAAGCACATTGGATCATTGCTAATCCATGTTGCATGTTGCTAAGCAAAGCCGCAGGATGGGGTGTGGAAGTAGCCATAGCTTTGCTTAGCTGAGAGCACACAAGGTAACTGAAAGTCCATGTGAACGTGGATGAAAACGCGCACAAAACCCGGTAAACGGTTGTGCGCGGCGCACACCACAGCTGAAACAGGAAGGATATGGGAAGACAATAAGGAAATGCTGCAACATGGTAATTGGAGCACAAATGAGTAATTAACACCTAGAAACTCAAAGTGGGCCATAGACAACAGCTAACAAGGCTGCTAGCAGCTACCTGCAGAACAGGAAAGAGGAGGTGCCGTACAGCAAAGAAAAGAGAACTGTCACAGCAGAACAAAGCAAACTTGCAGTAGATCAGCTACATAACACATTTCCCAACACAATCCTGGATTGTGGAAGCACAAAACAAGAAAGGCGGCAGCTGGATGCATGCCTGACAATGGGAGGTGAATCGGGTTAAAAACAGAAGTAAAGGGCAATAGATAAATCACAGCAGACAAGCGTAAGTCAACACCAAAGGCCCCACAATAGCAGTACCTGCTGTAAAACCAATAATTAAGATACCCTGTAGCTGGAATAGCACAAACACACCCAATTATACCAGCATCATTGCACAATAGTATAAGGTGTGAAAGCCCCACACACACACTTGTGTATTCCCAGACACTATGCACCATTGGTGTATACAGACAGGGAACTTTTAATATGTATATGTTAGGGGCTGCCATAGCTTTGATTCACCAGCATGTGTTGGAGACTGACGGTGGTGCGTTGGATGATGCTGACAACCATCTCAGGCACCGGAGGAGGAGATGAGTATCCAGACCCAGGGTAACCTACCAGGGGCTTACATGATCTGGAGATAGTAGAGTGTTACAGGGTGGACAGGGACATCATACAGCAACTTGTTGAGCTGTGCCGGCCACGCCTCAGAGCCAGAAGTAACAGAGGGTAACCCATCCCAGTGGACACGAAGGTATGTGTAAGCTTGAGAATACTAGCCACAGATACCTTCCAAAGGCCAACTGGGGATATCATGGGGATCTCACAGGCATCAGCATCCAGGGAATTCCACCAGTTCCTAGATGCCATGTTACCACATGCCAATGAGCACATATACTTCCCCCGAACACAGGAGGAGTTGGCCAGCAATATGCGCCTCTTCCACCATGTGGCAGACTATCCAGAGGTACTGGGTGAAATAGACTGCACGCACATACACATCAAGTCACCACCCAGTGAGCAGGGTAGGCGCTACATAAACCGCAAGGGATTCCCCTCCATCAACTGCCAGGTCATGTGCAATGCCCAGGGCATTATCATGGATGTGTGTGCTGGCAGTCCTGGAAGCTATCACAACTCCCACATCTGGCATGCCTCACAGCTGTATCAGGTATTTGCCAGGGGGGGGCATCCCATATGTCACTGGAACAATGGATGATGACTCCCATTAGAAATGCACACACAGCCATGCAAGAACGCCATACTGAGGCACACGCAGAAACCAGAATCATCATAGAGCATGTGTTTGGGATGCTGAAATCACAGTTCCATTGCTTGGACATATCTGGTGGAGCCTTGAAGTACTCTCCAGGCACGTGTGCCCACATCTTCATAGTGTGTGCCATGCTACACAATATGGTCCTGTGGAAACAGCTGCAGCAGGGACAGAATGGTGAAGGCCCTCACAGCCCACCACCATTGCGAAGGGAACCACAGGCACAGGGGGACTCAGACCATGAACACCCTGTGCTAGCCCCACTAGGCAGATGGAGGCATGCCCAGTATGCCCATGCCTTGACAAAGAGGGAATGTATAGCACACACACACTGACAGTGTAGGCACTCATGGACTGACACCCTTCTCCACCTGCACACACAGCAAACATGGATGGCACACACACACACGACCACCTGTAAATTGTCATGTATAGGTGGTCTACTTTGTTCATCCTACATAGGTAGCCCTCAACTATTGTACACACAACCGCCATTGGCGCAAGGTAAGTCAATACCTGAACAGTAAATTAAGCTATCAGCATGTGTCCATACTGTATGTACAGGTTCATAGATACATAGATAGGTACATGCCCAACCGCCAAGGCCACTCATAAGCATAGGCAAAATGTGTCTAATGTCGCCACCCCATCGATCAACTAACTGTCCCTCTGTGGAGCAGAGCCACTTGCGGGGATCCCTGGGGTGTAGCTACTGTTCACCACCCACTCTGCAAGGATTCCCCGGAGTGTCAGTGAGGGGTTTTGCATAACGTAATCAGGGATGTAATTCCAAATAATGGGGAGTATTCCTGACAAGAATCTTCACAGATGTGTACATGTTACATAGTATACCTTAAACACAGCTTGCATATAGAGGTAGCTCTCCACAGAATAATAAACATGTGGAACACACAACCACTGAAATGTGCATTAATCACCCTTGCACTACAAGTGCCTGCTCTGAGAGGTAAGATATCACTGCCATGATTAGAACACACAACCATGTACACATTCATCACAATAACCTATCACTAAGCTACCTGAGATGTACCAATGGCAGTCGTGTATACTGACAGGATAAAACACAAAAGGTAGGAATGTGTTGAAATAGGACAAACCGGCATGTACCCAATGAAAGGTGTATGTTTTATATATATATATATATATATATATATATATATATATATATATATATATATATATATATATATACACATCATCATATATAGAGAGAGAGGGAGAGAAAGAGAGATATGTTGATATATGGGGATACACATATATATGTAGATATATAGATAGGTTAACAACATCTACATAACCATGGAGGTACATATAAATGGGATACCTACCACATACTGACTGCTTTACATACTGACACGTGTAATCCCGAGGCTTAAGGTCCGAAAGAACATAGTACCGAAACACCAGATGCCCGAGGTGTAATCTCATGATGTTAATGGACAGTTAGTCAGTGCTTCTGGTGTTGCGGTTTGGGTAGGTTACTGTGTGTACGTGTGTTTCTTAGGGCTGTAGTGTGTGTAAGTGTGTGTTCTGTGTGTGGTGTGTGTTCTTGGGGGACTGTTATGTGTGGTTGTGGGTTAGCTTTGTGCGTCTGTTTGCGCGACCTAGGATGTAGAATATTAAAGTAGGGGGTGGTATGGGGTGCAGACACCTACATGGGGGGTGTAGGTGGGCTTCGCCACCTGCTCATATGTAGTGTAGGATGGTTTGTTTGGATGTGTTGGGTAGCAGTGTGTCTGTGTGTGCATGTGCATGTTCCATGTTTGTGTTACCTTCACGAGTTACTGTCAATGTCAGTAATGTGGGTTATGGGAGTCTGGTCCCGGTACTGTGTGCGTCAGAACACTATGGTTTTGGGATTCTGTAGGCCTCCCGTGTACAGCGGTTGAAGTGTTCATATATGTGTATAACATGGACCATAGCAATCACACATTCCACCACTAACAACCTTTATGAACAAAGGATATGGAGAGTATATGCCTATACACTATTACAAATATGTGCTATGGACATGAGCCAATGATAGTGTTACCACCTGTCCCACTTTGCGAGGGACACTCCCTCTTTGGGTGGCTGTGTCCTGACCAAATATATTAAACGTGGCAAATGTCCTGGGATTGTAGGACATAATTATGTCCCATATGTACTGTAATAGTTGCATACAATATATTTTTCTGTATTTAAAATACCTACATGTTACAGGAAACAGGATAAGCAATTAAACTGCTACAAGAATAAGCTTATAATTAGGCAAGAAAGGAAAGTTCTATCCCTTGTACTGACTGTGGGTTTGTGTTGGCCTGTAAAATCAGATGTGTGACCCGAAAAGGTCCCACTATGGCCATATGAAAAGGTGGCAACCCTAGCCAAAGAGGGTCAGTCACCAACACAACTACGATGACTGTAAATACCTTATGACAGATATACACAGCTATCATGTAGCAACACGTTATTATATTCAGATGTATTACCGAAGGGATTCAAGGACTATCATCTGCATGCTATACAGGAACCACATAACAGTGCCTTAATGAATCAGCCTGCAATTACCATTGTATTAGTCCACAAAAGGATAGGTGTTCAAATAGGGAAGGAACCCTCATGCACATAGCGATTATGTATAAAAGCAGCTCCTACACACCTGCATCTGCTAAGCACACCCACCAACATCACCCCCACACTCAAACATATTACAATACAAACTGTAATAACATCACAAATCATTCACACACTGTACAACATCTGCAGAAGCCTTAACATACCTTGTCAGAGACACACTAACATGGCCCTATGTAAAATAGCTGCTGTTATACAATGGAACAGCTGCTGATGTAATAGGGTTTGTTTGCACTAATCCCGTTACAGAGCATTGTGCGTACACCGGGATGTGTTAGCAATTAGTGAGTAACAGCACAGTATGCTACACTTGTACACCAAATCAAGGATGTCTGGTGAGCACACTGTACACCACATAACAGTTCATGCATAGCCATACGGCCTTGAGCTGGCCAAACATCCTTGCCAGACTTAAACATCTGCAGAAGTATCAGGTACAAACAAACCCTGCATAAGTAGCACTGTTCCGAAATATAACAGCTGTACTCACATGTAGAACTAAATCATCTAGCCATTACACACAGTATACAGGAGTCATGAAGCTAATATATCTCTGTGTGTCTCCATATAGCTGTTGAAATATATCGCAATAACACATCTATGCCGTCTCCTTCAAAAGTAAGGCAAACGGACAATGCCCAGAAGGTGTACTCACTTATACACCTCTGTTGCCATGGTATCGGCTAATGGAGTAGCTGCACAGCTGATGTGCATCCAATTAACTACTTTGGAACAGCAATTGGTGGACAGGATACCACATGTTACCGATATGTAACTAAAAAAGGATGTGTTATCACACATTCAAACCATCCATATATACCAGCGGAACGTTACAAAGAACATTGAAACACAAACCGAAAAGGATTGAATCAACAGTTAACGACACCTCAGGTTACTAACAAGGTATGTAGAACAGTCAGTATGTCTGTGTATGTAGTACTATTCTGTAGTATTTAAAGTGCACGCAATCCATATAGTGGAAACAGTTATCTTGTAGTGATCCATTGTTGAGCATAATAACGCTTGTAGTATTTGTGCGTACTGCTGTAGGTCACAAGGCAAACACCACATACACCACAAGGGATGCTATATAAGGGCTTTGAACAGAAATACTCCTCACCAGCCAATGTCAGTGGCAGGTCTGGTCCAACAAGTATGTGCTATAACAGGGGATAGTATATGTTGATATATTGTAACTGTAGCCATATGTATGGGCATATTACAGAGAATAACATGTGGAAGAATGGGCCACTGTGCAAGTATGATTTGCATTGTGGGATATTGTGCCAATAACTGTAATGTACAGTATTGTAGGCAGATATGTATTACAAGCTACAGAGCATTACTGTAATGTTAGGCAAACGTTAGTTATGTCAATTGGCATTCACAATACACAATAACCAGATACATATGTCTTTTTGTGATCCGACACTTTATCAGCATGATAGCAAAGTAAAATGGAAGAGCTATTTAACTATCCATGCACATAAGACATGTAATATGTGCAAAGGTAGGTACTAGGCTGTCTTACCAAGGGTATCTGTAAGCCTAGCTAGCGTGTGTTGGCTTTCACCACCCCCATAGGTTGGTTTCCTGTGCCTCTGAACGGCAGAGCCAATAGTTCCCTGTGCATCTGTCCAGCAGAGCCACTGCAGTGATCCCCGGGGTACATGTCTGTCTCCCATCCACATGTCAAGGTTTCCCTTGAAGAGTGCTCATGAGGGGCCCTGCCTGATGTACATTGAAATCATGTTCCAAAGCATAGGGAGTGTCTGGGTCAGGAATCTATCCATCCAGCACGTCCTACTCATTGTTGTGGTTAGGTGTATACCCCTAGACCATGTGGCTCTCAGAGGCTTCTGTTTAGGTGGAGCATATCCAGCAATACAGGGTTGGACATGGACGTTGTATGTCAAGCAGAGTTCACCTGTGATTATGTGGTATGCAACTGAGTACAGCTGGAGTTTCGTAGGTTGGGCTGCATAGGTCATCTGTTTGAGGTCAGTAATCCTCTTGGTGTGCTACTGGTGTGGTCTTCCAAGCTGTTGCAGTTGTCGTGTAAGGTATATCCCAAATGGGGTGTTGTATCCTTTAATGGGTCTAATATGACATGTGTAGAGTCACAATGGCCCCTCTGATCTGGATGCGAACCCATTAGAGATTAGGGGGGGCCATGTAGAAGGATATTCTAACCACCTTGTCATTATGGGTATCGAAGGAGAGATTGCTATCTACTGGGGTTTCCAGATCCCATATTACCTTTTCTGTATGTAGGGGACTAGCACCTATGTGGTAGTCCGCGGGTAATTAGTTATATCCAAAGGGAATGACTATGCACTTTTAGGCATTCAGCTTGACACCATGATATTAACACCAGGCATCTGTCTCAGTGCAACCCTTCCAGAGGGTGTCTGTAACAACTGGGGAAACAATTATGTCCCCTAGTTTGCAGTCATCTGCAAACCTTTTCAGCCAAAGCCCTTCTGTGCTTCTCTGTACATCACAGATGTATATACCAAACATGAGGGGTCCTAGGACTGAGCCCTGGGGGATGCCAGTTGTAACTGGTATACAGTCGGACCTAGGGTATGCAACTCCCACTGGGTGGGTTCTGTCCGTGAGCCACTTTGCAAACCATCACATGATGTAGGGGTTAATGTTCAGGCAGATGGGTATGTTGATAATACCAGAAGGAGGAATGGTGTTGAAAGCCTATGAGAGATCTAGGTAGGTTGTGTGGACCTCCTTACCCTCATCTAATGCCTTGGTAACTGTCTCTAAAAAGTACACCAGGTTTAGGAGGCATGGTCCAGCCTTAACAATGCCAAACAGGGAGGGGTCAAAGGTTGGGAGGTACCCAATGTCTCTGTGACAGTGATCCATGATGTGCACCACAGCCTTGCAGACCAGGCTAGTCAGACCTATAGGGAAATAGATCCCATGGTCCATTGTGGCACCACCTTTGTGGAGTGGGATAACTGTTGCTGTGCGCCATTCAGGGGGCACTATGCCTGATGTGAGGTTATTATTGAACATGGTGCATAGGTGGGGAGACAGTACGATCTGAAGTTCTTGTAAAATGCAGCCTGGGATGTTGTCTGGTACCATGGATGTTGCGATATTTCCTTTAAAGTGTGCAACTTTGAGAGGGATCTGCCAGGATTTTGCCAATATCAAATGTTTCTGTAATGTTCATGCCTTTGTGCTGTAACTCAGAGCAAATCTGGTTGTTGACATTGAGATATGTGACATAGCATTAGAATGCTTTGTGATTGTTGTTGGTATTAGTTGCGTTATAGTTTTCGTAGCTAGCTTTGGAGGATCTTATAAGGGATCTCACCTTCTTACTGAGGCTGGCCAGGGATCTCCTCCATGCATGGTATTGTACTCTCGTTTGCAACAGTGTCTTCCTCCTGTAGTACAATATGTTTATGGCAGGGGATCACCAGATTTGTTTAGTTAATTAGGAGTATAGTGTTCTGGTTCTGTTTGGGATAGCACAAACCATGTACTCCTGTAAGTGCTTATAGAGTGCATTTGTGTAGGAGTCAGCAGTTGTAGCAGTACTGTCCATCTGCAAGGGTGTCATGACATCCACCACGTCTGTCTTAAGAAGCATGTAGTTGGCCTTGTAGACATAGTATACTGTGGGTCCCTTAACGGGGGGTAGGTGCGGGATGTGGATATCAATGGTGTTTAGCACATGGTCTGATCGGACCAACGAGGAGTTGGCTTCACGTGTGGAGCACCAGTCACTCATATTGGTAATGACTAGGTCTAGGATATTGTTGCCCCTGGTGGGTGTGTGGATATGTTGAGTCAGGGCATTGGTGTTTATGAATTCCAGAAACCATTGAGCTAATGTGTTGGTACACAAGTAGTTTTCCCAGTTAATGGTGGGGTATATTCAGTGAGACTTATGTGATGAGTGTGGTGTTGTGTGACTGTGTACCTTCTCCACATGGCAGTCAGGGTCAGGCTTGGTTGGAGAGATGTTTACCTCCAGTTTGGCTAGATGAGTGCATCTCTCACAGGTTGTAGTGTTGGGTGGTAGGCGGAAAGGCTTGTCTGTGTACATGAGGCAATGTGTACATTGCCTCAAAATGTCCAGATTCATCAGATAGACAGGTGAGAACACTGGCAGTTGACTCTTGGACATGCCTAATATAGAACTACATTCACCTAGATAAGTGAGGAAAGTGAGTACAAGAGCTACATTACTCTACGCAAGTGAGAAAAGTATGTACAAAACCTGTTCACCCTTACCTGTAGGTAATGAAGAAAATTGAGTGCTATAGTAATTATTAGCTTATGTAGTGTTTACAAGTCCTGAACAATTGCTTAGCATGAATAAGCAATCCAGGGAGGGTCTTGGATAATATAAACACACAGCCCCCTCCACCCAACAGGTACACAAGCATATATCCATGTACACCACAGGGCCCTTGTACCCACAACTATGCAGGTATAAGCTGCACTCAGTCTGCATGGGACCTGCCCACATCACAGGTTGTATCATACACATATGGCAAAACAAGATGCTCTCCACGTACACATCATGTAAAACATAGCTCCATGTCAGGTTGTGTACACACTGAATGGTGCACACCAACAGGTATCACAACCCACAAAGGGGGAGACACCACTGATAATGGGAAGTACTTTACTACTACCCCGCTGAGTCTGGTCTGGAAGGCCATGAACCTTGATCACTTAAGTGATATTAGCAGTACAGATGTAGATGACAGTATGGTTGATGTCACACTGCATATCATAACCTTGCCAGGTCATAGGACATCATCACTCATACTGTGTACCACCTACATTCGGTATACTAGATGTACATTCCTATGTCACAGGAGTGTTTTGCAACAGGACTGCTGGCAGAACCAACACTACAGAAGGTGTCTGAATAATACATGATCATCACACCAGTGGCGGCTACAGTATGTCAGGGTTAATTCATTTTATTCCCCCTCATTGTAGTCCATACCTCACAGACAAATAGAAAGCATCTGCCTATTGAAGTATGTAAATGACTATGACCTAGGAGCAATAGCTGACTCACATTGTCACCCCTATGTTAATTACCCTGTACCCATTTACTACCACCTAGGCAGCGGTCAACATAATGGACACTTGTGTGTGAGGGATGCAGCTGGGCAGTTGTCTTTCCTGTGATAGCTATGTCACCACACCTGTCAGGCAGTCATATGTTGCAACCCTAATAATGATAGGATGCCATTCATGAATATAGAGATCATTGTCCAGCCATACATAGCACTCAAGTGACCCATATCAGATCACATATTTCCTTTAAGGGGTATTGGCCATGTGCAGATGGCCTACACCAGCCTTCCCATTCCCCATCTCCACTATGTAGCATGATGCTTACCCGGAATAAATCCATGTCCAACCCAGTGATGTTGGACATGCTACAAGTACTCATCCTGATCTCGAACACATACTTCATGGACATCCATCTACCACATGCTGGACAAATCCTTGTCCCATACACTTGACATAGTCCTGCCATACTATGCATTCCTGTCTGTCAAAGCTGCACATCACTCCCTTCTCAGACATGGTGTGATGACCGCATGGTAATGCATGGTATATGTATCAGCAACCCTGTGGATCAGTAATGTGGCACTGCTCCACCTGGCCCCACAGACCTGCCTGTCGGCTACTGCCAGGTAACCTTTTATCCTAGATTCATACATGGCTCATGGCATATAGCCTACTAGTTGGCTTTGACTGCACATGCTATAGTTAATATCCATCCCTGCAAATACCATCTGGCTAGCCAGTGTCCCATGTGTATCACATGTGCAACACAGGTGATATATGGCAGGATGTTTAATCTCTATACAGTGCCAGGTAGATGTATATGGCAGAACACATACATGTAAAACCTTATGTGAGTATGTCTGCAGGGTCACAGGTCATGTCTGTTAAGGCAGTGTAAGTCCTTATATGTGACATATACACTGCATCAAGGTCTACTGCATTAATGTGGACACATCCAGCCATGTGCTGATAGGTAGGAACACCAGTACAAGCAAACAGACATGCCCACATCAAGACAGCAACCACATGGAGTATGAGCAATGTAATCAGGTGAGACACACAAAAATATGGTGATAATATCCACTCAACATTGAGTGTCACATGTGTGTGATACAAACACGTCAGTGTCATGTAGGTTTGCAAATACAACTATTTAAACTGAATTAATGTGATACACATGTATGTTCAGCTGTAGCTCTGTATGTCTCTGTGAGTTACTGTTTCCTGTCTCCATCATTATGTCTTCCAGGTATGCTGCGTGCAAGGCTTCCCCCTTTTACATGCTTGGAAGATGAGGCCCTCATCCCATACCTGCTCGACAATCACAATATCCTGTTCAGACATGTTCCACAGGATGCACAGCAGTGGGATGCCCTGTGGATGGAACTTCGCAGGAGGGTTAATGATGTGGGTGGCCACAACCGCACATACCAGCAAGTGTGCAGACACTGTACAGACCTCATTAGATGGGCAAAACAGTGTGCAAATGCAATCACCAGGGAACAAGGTGCAACAGGTGGTGAACCACCATCCCAGCCCCCAGTCACATGTACCGAGGAGCTACTGGCCAACCTGGGGACACCTGCAGAACCACATCCACAAGCCTTAACTGATATTGTGGAGGTGGGTGTCTCTCAACCACTGAGCCTGGAGTTGCCTGGTAAGTCAGGACTGCACCTATAACAACTATATTCCATATAGTTGCATGTGTCACTGTACAATATGTAATGTAACATCATATTAAGGCATGTATACACACATGGCGCATACTATAGTATGCTACTCTGTGTATGAACACATGTGCATACACCATAGTATAGTCTAATGTACTGGTGTATGTGTTATGCACATTGCTCCCTATAGCCTTTATACAGGGGTGGATTATGCTCATACTGCTGTGTTACTCCTATTTAGGTACCTCTGGCATTCCACTGTGACAGCAGCCTGTTGCAGGTGAGAGTGTTATTATTTATCAGGAACCGTAATGCACAAATCTATCTGCCATGTGGCCATTCTCAACATGTACACATAATGTATGGTCCTGTCACAATATACAGGTCGGACCTGCAATGCATCACAATGACTACCCATGTGCAACACTTGCAAACTATGTGAATCATCTCACCAACATGAATCCTCACAATCTTTATTGCCAGATGTGTTGACAGCTGTGCATACAATGGTGGAGGTGCTGTTCACTTTAGGGATGTACAACAGATCTGATCTACACATGTGGTGAATACAAACAGTACTACATAGTGGGCTGGAGTATGGCCAGCACACAGGTTTCACCGGTGTGGATCATAGCCCTGCTATGAATACCACACAATGTGATGTGCTATCTTGATATGTCCATGATATCTATTGGCCTGGCTGCTACACTGCCTACCTAACCTGAAAACATATCCCACATACCACCCTTTATCTGCATAACCCTGTTGTCAGTGGAGTATATATGTCATATGGGACAACACAGACATGTTAAATAGATGCCCATCACAATAATTTGGACAACACATGTACACACATGGCCATGGAGGATGGCCAGAGACATGGAGCAACACACACAGTAGACATGTGCTTGTGTGTACACTCTGTCATACAATGACTACACATGGTTCAGCCATGGCCTTTGTATAATGGTCATAATGTAGATGTGGAACACTAGACATCCTACAGGCCTGTGCACATCTTGTGTAGGCGTAACATCAATCCACCACATAAGATGTGTTGAACATCTTGAGGGTGTTGCAACATGACAGCAGTCACCTGCACCATATCCACATCAGGCCACAGATACAGTACATTCCCGTTGCTGGTGTTGGACATAAATGCCATACTAGCTCCTCATGTGTGTGTGTGTGTGTGTGTGGTACACAGATGTCATGTGGGACATGGTGTACTGACGTGTTCACCATGTCTGGCCATAGTTACCAGGCTACAGCAATATGGTTGCAGATGTGCAGAGGTGTCATCTGTATACCCATCAGTGACCTGTGTCACAACTTCCACATCATGGTTTAGTGTGTATACACCTCAGTGATGTGGGTCACATTCCACAGTATATAGGCATTGTATCTGAACCCAGTCATGGCTATGAACCCTGTCTGTAACTCACACTGTATAACACTAGAGACGCCTCATGATTCCCTGCAATGGCCATGCACATCAGCTAAATTTGCAGTATATCTGTAGGGCAGACAGACAACATTGAATTGGTCCACCATTGCCCCACTGTATATTTGACAGGACACCTTTGTGTTAAACATGTATGCATGTCATTGCACATGTCAGCAGATCACGTCATACTACATGTGATTATCAAGGTCATATGCCACACATCAGGCAGGTGTACTGTTAACCTGTGCTGATCCACATGGTGTAACACAGGTATGTATGCTAACCACTACTATGATTGTGTAATTTGCATGCCGTCTGCTTGCTATGACACATGCATGCTGTTGTGTGCAACCTAGGGATGTATGATAACTAACACTATTATTGTCTGTGCTGCATGCCGTCTGCCGTATCACATGCATGTTGCATGCCTTCTGTCATATCACATGCGTGTGTGTGTATGTGTCTATTGTATAGACTGTAATGTACAGTTCTTGTCTGCCCTCACAGGTGATATAGGTGCATTGCCCTCCTGTGGTACATCAGATGTTAGTGTCCCCACAGACTCTAGCAGTGATGATGAACGTATGATTGGGACACAGGCAGAAACTGTGCCATTGGTTGCCATTCCATCTATATCCACCTCATCCCCGCACACAGATCCCATACCTGCACATATCCCATCACCAGTGGCCATAGACGAAGAACAGTTGGTGCATGGTAGCTTGGAACAGGAAAGTGTGGGGCCTATGGAAGGTGTGCCTGCACACCATGGTGTCAGCCAAACTACTGGTGGTGCCCCACACAGGCATGTGGCCAGTGCTGCTCATAGGAGGACCTCTGGCCAACATGCTCCTGCACGACAAAGCGCAGCAGCTGGTGTCACCAGATGCACTAGGGACATGATATCTATTATCAGGTGTCAAGTGATTTACCTTCGCTGTCACCCTGACCACTGCCTAAGATGTGGGTTATGTCCTTCAATTAACTAAACCATTGCTTAATGGTTACACAAGGTACTGTAGGACCGCTTGTGACACACCTGTGAGCTGTCCATAGCAAACATCCATCTGCAAAGATGCCCCACCACTTAGTTATTTCAACACATCTGTCCATACCTGTGGTACATCTTTCTGTACATTCAGCATATCACCATATACAGCTGGCAATGTTGAAGCTGCATTTCAGCTGCATGATGTACTGGGATACACGCCACCTGCATACATCAGCAATTGCACACACGTTATCTGAACACACAACACTACGTGTACAGGTATGTAGGTCCTACAATCCTGACAGTTGGTCATGTTTGTAGGCATTGCAATTGGTGGATATGTGTAATGACATACATATGACACATTGTCTGTTGTATGATATGATGGGTGACCAGTACAGAGGGGATGTTACCTCTGTCAACATTGATATCACACCTTATGTACTGTTAGCATTCAGCAGCCATGGACCTACATTCCATGTGCATGTGTGTAATGGCTGTAGCCCCTTGTTTGCACAAAGGACTACAATAGCTATGTTATTTACAGGTATGTTGTGCGTGTGGCATGTACATACCCAGGACAGCACATGCATATCATATCCATACATGAGGGTGTGTACTGGTGTACAGAAACAGACATCTGCTAATGGTGGAAAGTACCGAGGGCCCCTGGTATGTTTACAGCTGACCTGGTCACAGACAGTGGTATCATTGCATTGCATAACACATGATGCAACTGTGTCAGTACATGTGTACTGTCTACAGTTGATGTAGAGCTTAGTACAGTACAAAGGTCAAGGGTCACATGGTGGTGCACTCGTCTATGTCATACAACATGTATGGTTGCATGTTGGTGGTCCGAGGGCATGGTGGTGTCTGCAGTTTACATCCTAGAATGCAGCATGTGACACTGTGTCCTGCACATGGCTCATCGGTGATGTCTTTCATGGGGGGACCAGTCAGTACATGTGAGTGGCCTTTATGTATGTGGGTACACCACCTGGAGGGGTCCATACCTGTGTTATAGTCCATATATCTGGTTCTGAGGTATATGGTGGTAGTGCTAGGTTCTGAGGTATATGGTGGTAGTGTTATTGTGCACTACAGAGACATCAGCCAAGTGTTCCTCACTGCACAGATGTCAGTACTCCCCATTGCTGGATCTACAGTGACCAGCTGTGAATATGGACACTACACATCTAGCACTGGTTAGCATAAGAAAACAATGCAGTTGTCCTGTAGGTGTATGGGAGTTAACCTGTGTTTAGGACATTTGCCTTGGAATGGCACTGTGTGGGTGGATGCGACTTGGGTAATATCCACACTCCCTTGTATCATGGATGCATGTGATATGTGACAAAGGCCTGCCTACTGTCAGCCATGTCACCCCAAAATGACAGCTGATGTTGTGTAAAAGACCGGTGTCAAATATATGTAGAGCAGCGTTCCCATTAACAATGACAACTACTAACACCAGAGCCCATTACAATGTGTTCTTTACATCTACCTGTAATAGCATGGCCACTGTGGCCCTCCGTGTTTAGCATCAGAGTGCATCCCAGTCAGCCCTGTGCTACTAGGAGTATAAGCATGCGCAGTATATCCTTGTGTAGATGGACACAGAGTAGTGCATTCTGACCAGCCCTGTGCTACTGTGTGAGCATGCCCCCTGTGCTACTGTGTATGAGCATGCCCAGTATATCCTTGTGTAGATGGACACATAGTGTATTCCAAAAAGCCCTGTGCTACTAAGTATGTGAGCATGCCCAGTGACACCTTGTGTCGGTTATGTGCCTCTGTGTATGGGCATGGCCATTGTAACCCTGTATAGTGGTAGTAGTCGTCCATTCCACAGATGGGCATACTCCAGGTTAGGATGGATTCCTACTTTAAACACACAGGTTCACAGGTATGTACAGCCTAACTGCCAGCATCCCTGTTGATGTCTGCATTCCCAGATGGTCATAATGACAGACTTGACACGTGTAGTCTGTGTGGCATGATTCGTAAGTATGTAGTATTGTAATAGTAATCTGTAAATAGGCAGGTGTTCCGTACCCGCCACTGGTGTGTGTATGTGTGTGTATGTCTGTCCCTGTTTGCCGGTGGACTCTAAATTGCT